>NC_050466.1:104134929-104387429 GCF_903995425.1 Onychomys torridus
TGGGTGCTGTGTTAGATACATATATGACAATTTTTATGTCTTCCCACATCATGAATTAATGAATAACACTAAATTCACAATGTTAGACTGTTTCAATGGCCATTATTTACAAGATATTTCAGCTTTCCTTAAAACCCTGGAGAAATCACATACAAATTCTTTTAATCCTATCATATTTACATATTCTCTGAACCCATATCATTCAGTAATTTTATCTCTCTATACATGTCTATATGTAGGTAATAGAGTGACTAGAAAGAGTTAAAGAGATCCCAGGAGCCCTTTAATACAGGTCCTTCTGTTGTGGTGACTCCCCCTTAAAATCATGTTTGTTGCTGCTTCATAATTGTAAATTTACTACTGTTATGAATCCTAATGTAAATATCTGTGTTTTCCACAGGTCTTAGGTGACCGCTATGAAAGGGTCATTCAACCTGCCAAAGGTGTCCCAACACACAAGATGAGAACTACAGTGGAGTGGAGCTATAAAGTTCAGGCCCACTGCAGAGGCTAATGGGCAGGACTGGATCCAGACAAAGAAACAGGTGGATGGATGGATGGAAAGACAACATCAGCTGAGCATGAAGATAGGAAGACATCAGTTGAGATCAACAATAGTGAACTAACAAAGTTGTAGTTCTAGGAATATTTGAGAGGTTTTTGCCTATCTGCCTAACACACACACACACACACACACACACACACACACACACACACACACACATCCAGTATTGAGATGTTGGCTAGGGGTGCATCTCTATTGCAATGCTAGGTGCCCACCTCTTAATGAGCTACATGTCACAGAATTACACTCTTTAATTTGTCTGATTTATTCAATGTTTTTTTGATCCTGGTTCTCTGATTAGATTTCAATATGCCCAGGTGACCTTACAATCTCATTTCACTCCAATAATTTAAAAGATGGCAACATTTCCACTTCCAGAAATAAGCCATAGTGTCGCCTGTGCTTCATGGGTGCAGAAAGATGGTGCCTTTCAGGTGTTTACTCTGGTGAAGAGTCATCTTCTATCTTAGAAATGCAGAGAAAAGCTGTTTTTTAAAATAAGTCTATTGGAGCAAGGAGCAATCTCTTTGTGTGTGTGAGAGAGAGGGGGGGATCAACAACATGTTTCACTTATACATTATGGAATTATTGATTCAAAGTAGTTATCATTAACATTGTGTTTTAGCATGTCTATCATTTATTTGCAAGAGAGCAATTAAAATCAGCCTTAGGCAATTTTCAAGTATGTGAGAATTTCTGAGTACACAAATCAATAGGATTAGGCATACTGGGACCCACACAATCCTACATTTCACTGTACTTCAAATGATAGATAAGGTATTTCCATAATGGTAGGTTTGGATCATCCTGGGTCCATGACTTAATGCTGATAGGAGCTGTGCTAGAGTCCAGTCATCTTTTGCAGAGGATTGGAGTGAGAGCTAGAATTCAGTAGTTCTCAGACAGTCAACATTTATGGGTTAAGAGCTTGAGTTTAATTGCTGGAAATACTTGAATATGCAGACATTGATACCATGAATTTTGCTATTTTAAATTTCTGACTAAAATGTCTCTGAGATTCATACATGATGGTATATATTTCTCACTATAGTGCTTCAAAGGATGAAGCAGGAGGAAAATGGGTTTGAGGCCAATGTGAGTTTCATAGACAAGTTAAGGCCAGCCTATATGATTCACTTTCAAAATATCAAAGCCAAACCGAAACAAAAGTAAATGAGTAAGCTTCACACCCCAAGCAACAACCCTGAAGCTGCAACTAATATGGATGGTGTAGAAACCACACATGGAACTTTAACTTCAGAATGATTATATATTTGATTTTCACTTTCCATTAAAAATGAAAAATCAGTACATGTTTATTAATCATGCATTTAATGAGCTGAATTGTAGCTCATTAGACATGTCCTGAGTGCCTTCTGTATGTCAAAGTTATTAATCATTTGCAGTTGGTTTAGTCCACACATCACAGTTTGGTGGCTATACTTCCATGTCATAAACAAATGGATTTTAGTTGTTAATAAATGATATTTCAATGTCATTAAACTACAGAAACTGGAATTTGGAGTAGATCTACATGATGGCTAATCTTAGTTGCCAACTTGACTGCATCTGGAATCAACTGAAACAGCCAAATGCTGCTGTAGACTCCTATAAGGGCTTTTCTTGAGATTATTCTAAGCAGAAAAACACCTTAAATCTGGGCTACACCTGTTTGTAGCAGCACTCATAAAAAGACATAGCAGAAAGAAACTTTGCCTTGTTCCTGCTTGAACTCACTCTTACTGGAAGGTCTGTCTATACTGTTGTTGTGACATTCCTTCATTGATTTAGAACCAGCTATTGTTGATGTCGACCAAAACACAGCCATTTCCCAGGAATCCTCCAGGCCTTCAGTGCAAGATTGGTTCTTCTGAGACATCCACTCCATAGGAACCTTAGCCAAAAGTCTCCAAGATGTGAGAACTTCTGAGTAAACAAAGCAGTAGGATTAGGCATACTGGAGCCCATACAATCCTACATTTCACACCAGTCTTTTGCAGTATGTACAATATGGAACCAAAAGCATCATTCTATCATAATATTATTGCTTAATTTTGTTTCCCTGTTGATTTTGGGATATTCTCGGAATCTGTTCCCACTTTCTCCTTTCTAAATGCCGTTTTTGGAATAGAACTGTCTCTCCTATGCCTCTGCCACCATCACATTAACAGTAGATATTATATTTTAATTCATGTGTTCCAGCTTAACGAATATGCCTCAGAATGAGTTGTACTAAAGTATTATTCAGATATTGTTTAATTTAAGATATTGGACTTTGAAGTTGATGTTGAAATATTTTAGTATCTGTGACTCCAGGAATTAAATGAATGTGACATGTGTTTCAGGAAGCCAGCGATTTAAATGACTCTTAGAAAGATCATTTTGAAGCTATGTCCAGTTAATGTTGCCAAGCTTTTTTTTTTTTTTCTGTCTCATACACACTTGTTTCCACATTCTATGAGGGGTGATGTAGAACACAGGAATTCTCCACACACTCACATCTTCATATTTGATTTATCACCCTGCAGAACCATGAGACCAATAAAAATATATTTATGTTGTTTATATAGTACTCAGTTAATTGTTCTAGAAGCAATGTGTGTGTGTGTGTGTGTGTGTGTGAGAGAGAGAGAGAGAGAGAGAGAGAGAGAGAGAGAGAGAGAGCATGCATGTGTAAATAAACTAAGGCAATTCTGAATAGATTTTTTAAATCATTTGTCCTCAGTATCATTATAATTTTAAGTACAGCAAATGCTAAGATGTAATTTTTTATTTGTAGAGTGAGAAACCAAAAACTCAATTTATGCATTTAGGTTTTTTTTCTTTTGATTGTTTGTTTTGTTTTTGTTTTTTGTTTTTGACAAGGTTTCTCAGTGTAGCTTTGGAGACTTTTCTGGAACTCGAGCTGTGGACCATGCTGGCCTTGAACTCACAGGTACATTTTTCCAGGAACAACTTTAGATAACCTATCTTTTAAGAAAGAAAATTGAAAGGAAACAAAAAGTCACTAATCTAAGTAGTTCCAAATTGAGTCTACTAAATTCTTTAATTTTAAAGCCCAGACAAAAATCATCCATGGATTGTAGCTCCATGACATAGCCTATCACTCTCACTTCAGTGGATTATTTTTTCCACAAATATGTTTGTATTTGTGTATAATTAGTTTCATTCTCTTACTTGGCTGTATATTTTTATTAGTTATGATAATAAATCCACATGAACTGAATATTAGGATATCAATTTCTGTAGGTGTTTTTATTACTCTGCCTATTGTAATCATTAACTTAGGTATAAAGTAAATTAAAATATTATACTTTCTTATATTTTAGAATGCTTGAATTTTGTTAACTCTCTTCTTAAATGTCGGTAATGGTCCAATTCAATTGCTTTTTCATTTGGTCTTGATATACATACTGATTATTATGTCATGCAATCAGTATTTATTTATGCTTGTATGTATTTATATTTACTTCCTGTATTTCAGCCATTTGATCTAATAGTTATTTCTAGCTAAAACACTCATCTTTAATGAGCCTACACTATTGGGAAACTTTTAGTTTCTCTTTGAAAATTTCTTTAATTCAATCTCAATATCAAATGTGCTTGTATTAGACACATTTAAATCCTTATATTGCTATTCTTTTCCACTACATTGCATATAGGATAGTCAACAACAGTGGTTAAAAAATCCATCCATTAATGTGCAATCATGATTTTATCCCAATTCATTTGGTTACTTGTAGAATGTGATTTGTTGTTCTCAAAGAGAAGAACAAAAAAAATGCAGGTACAAGTTTGGGTACATTTTAAAATTTAGAAAGGAGACAAAGAGAGAATTACATCAGGCAACTATGATGGGAGGAATACAGACAAAATGACATGAGTCACAAAAATAATCTAAATATTTTGTTGTTTCAACTCCATAATTTTTTTTCTTTTCTTGTGGTAGATAGTGAATAAAAATTAAATTGACAGTGAAAATGTAAAATCCTCAGTAAAGGTCCATTGATTTTGCATGGCAATTCTTAATGTATAGCAACCCACTGAGATGTAGAGAATTTAGGTTTGAGCTTAAATTACCCCTGAAAAAGAAAAGTAAAAAAAGATAGTGGCTGGAAAAGGGCTGGGGGAAGGATAAGAGGAACAAATAAAGAGGAGAGAAGATGATTTGGAGGGGGAAGAAAGAAAATATGGGTGAATGGTCTCTTAGTTCTTCTGTTGTGAAGAGACACCAGGACCAAAGTAACCCTTATAAAAGGAAGCATTTAGTTGGAGACTTGCTCACACTTTCAGAGGCTTGATGTCAGGGACCAAACATGAACCATGGAAAAGTACTAGCTAGGCCAGAGAACAATTCACATGCCTATTTCTCTTCCCCAGAACAGTAACACCCTGTTTACTAAACCAGATGCCCCCAAAGATTAAAGAACATTCCGAGGTCAGGTAGCATAGCAACAGAACAATGGGCCCTGACCAGTGATCTTATCACCCAGCTAACATCCTGCAGCTGTACTTCTCTTCCCCCTTCCCTCCTTCCTGCCCCTTCCCCCTACAGTGCTATATAAGCCTTGCTGAGGAAAATAAAATTTACAGCTTGATCAGAACCCTGTCTTGCTGTCTTACTTTGTCTCTCCCATCCTTTTCATTCTCTCCTGCAGGTGCATTGCCCCCATTGAGATCCCGCTGGCCAGGGCAGCTTAAGCCAGTACCATTATAGCAGGAAGTGTGGCTGCACACAGGAATGCATGATGCTAGAGAAGTAGCTGAGTGCTGCCCTGACCCAAAGGCAGCAGGAAGAGGGAAAGGAGGCTAGATGGGGGGAGGGAGGGAGGGAGGTAAAATAGATAGGGGGAGACAGAGAGAGACAGAGACAGAGACAGAGACAGAGACAGACAGACAGACAGATTGGGCTTGGTATGGGCTTTTGAAACCTCTAAGCCCACTTCCAGCAATATACCTCCTCTATTCAGTTGAACTTCAAAAGTCATCATACTCTTTCATAGTCTCAACCCTATTCAAAAATTCAAATTCTCTTCTGCGATACAAAGCAATCTCTTAACTGTAACACCTATAAAATTAAAAAGCAAATTACATACTTCTAACATCCAATGGCACAGGGTATATATTATCTTTCCCAAAGGGAGGAAAAGAAACATAGTGAGGAAATACTGTCCCAAAGCAAGACTGAAACTCATTAAGCAAACCTCAAATTCTGCCTCTCCATATCTGATGTCAATCTGCTATTCCAATCTCCAACTCCTTTTAGCTTTGTTGATTGCAACACAATTCTCTCTCTTTTGGGCTGATTACATTTCCTGTTATTAGCTCACCTTGGCAAGTATCCCATGCCTATGGCCTCTCCAACATCGTGGGGTATCCAATACAATCCAGACTTTTTCTTCACACCTTAATACACTGGCCTCCCTGGCCTCCATGTTAGGATTCCCCAGACACATGTCTAGCTAGCCTCAGTGGCTTTTCTTAACTGTGAAGGAAGTTTCTACAAAAACCTTACTGTATCTTTCTTAATAAAACCAGAACCATGTGGCTGAATCTTTCAAGTTCTTATGCTTTCTGGGGCTATAACTAGGTCCTCTGCATGATAAGTGGCCATGTAGCGCAAAGTCACAAAGTCATGTCTACAACACAACTTTTGTACCTACAAATTAGGTGTCATAGTCATAGAAGAAGATGGAACAGAAATATTGTAATAGTGAAAGGAACAAAAAGTATGATATGAGATAACATCTGCTAGAAGTTTCAGAGAACCTACATCCATGTTAATTCACCAACATGGCTAACTATTCAAGACCTGAATTAGAATAATACCCATAGACGTGTTAACATAAAAAGGGAAAATTTCACAGGTCCCCAACCACAGACAGAGAACTAAAGTCAACTGAGGAATGTTAAAAGTAAGGGATAGTCTTCCTCAAGGAAAAGTCACCCAACTGATTATCCAATATTATATGATCAAAACTGAGATTATGTATATACAAGTAACATTATAGGGATTGAATGGGTTGTATTTATATATCTATGAATAGATATGTGTATATATTTAATATAATATATAATATATATCAACAATCAATGAAAAAGAAGCCATGAATTGGAGAAAGAAAGCAAGTAAGGGTACAGAGGAGTTATCAGAGGGAAACGGGAAATGATACTGTGTGGAGGCCCACAAAGTTTTCCTAGTGAGGTCTGAACTTGCTTTACCCAGGAAGGCTTCATTAAAGGATTGCTTGACCATGGGTGTGGTTACCAGGTGATTTGAAGGACCTGTACTTGGCTGTGCTAGGGGTAGGTCTTTTGTTCCACCCCCGGTCATTTCTATAAATATCCTTTTGAAGATACAGAAGGGGCTGGTGGATAGTGATTCAGGACCTCCCGAGGCTATCCTGTGTTTCTATCTGTTTTTCTCCCCTCTATCCTTCTATCTAAATATTTCTCACTCCTCACTCCTCAAGAGTACTCTGGAGAAAATGTGGGAGTGGGCCTTCCACAGAGAAATGGGTAGGCCTCTCACAATATTGAGAAGTGAACATGGGCACCTATTCCCTCACCAAGAAGCTATCTATAATTGATACCCACTTGGTAAAGGAAAATCCTATTTTTCTCTGATGTATTTCACACGGGGTATATTAACCATAATTCATGACAGGACTCATACCCAAGCAAACACAAAATGAACTCTCTGGTATTTATGGGAGATTTTTTTTTTTCATTTCACCTTGTTTTGGTATTTTCTTATTTTATTGGTCTTTTAAATGTTTTGTTTTTAATTTTTGTGGGGTTTTGGTGTGTCTTGTTTTTTGTTTACTTAAAAAGAGAGATAATGCATGAATTGAAGTGGGTAGGCAAGTGTGAGAGCATCTGGCAGTAACTGAAAGAGGAAAAAATTATCAAAATATATAACATTTTTTAACCAGCATGAGCTGTCATTTGTCTTATTGATCTTAGCCATTCTCACAGGTGTCAAGATGTACAAAATAGTTTTGATTTGCATTTTCTTGATAGCTAAGGATGTTGAACATTTGTTTAAGTGCTTCTCAACCATTTGAGTTTCCTCTGTTGAGAGTTGTTTAGATCTGGACTCCATTTTTGAAGTGTGTTATTTTGTTTGTTGATGCCTAGTTACTTGAGTTCTTTATATAGGTTGAATATTATCCTTTTATCAGATGTGCAGTTGGTGAAAAACTTTTCCCATTCTGTAGAGTGTCCTGTCCTTTGAAGCCTGATCCAGCCATCTTTGCTAACCAGGTTAGGCACCCAGCAGTGAGACTGGAACACCAAGCAAGCTATAAAACCTAGTGCTCTAAAACTGTCCTACCTGCAAGATACATTGAGGCAATGGTGGCTTATGGGAGTAACAAACCAATGACCAGTCTAAGTTGAGGCCAATGCCACAAGAGGAAGCCCTGACTGGACACTGTTTAGATAGCCAGCATGGGGAGGCTGGATGGCTCAGAGCCCTAGGGTTGAACCAAAAAGGACTGATAACAAGAAAAAGGCCAATGAAATGATTCCTAATGTTGCTTCACTCATTGATGTCTAGCCCAGTCATCTTTAGAGAGGGTTTCTCCAGCAACTGATGGGAGCAGATCTAGATAGCCAAAGCCTAACAATAAGCAAAGTTTGGAGAACCTCACAGAAGAGGGGAAGAAAGGATTGTAGGACCCAGACAATTCAAGGACCACAGGAGTACACAGCTGAGAGAATCAACTAAGCAGAGTTCATAGGGGCTCACAGAAGCTGATGGGGCAATCAGAGAGCCTGCATCAGTCTGCAGTAGATCCTTTGCGTACATGATGTGGTTAAGTTTGGGTTTTCTTGAAGTTCTAATGATGAGAGAGAGGGTGGTATTTGTCTCTTTTACCTGCTCATGGGAATCTTTTTCTCCTATTAGGTTGCATTGCCAAGCCTTGATATGAGGGTTTGTACCTAGCCTCTTACATCTTATTATGCCTTGTTCTGTTGACATCCCTGGGAGTCTTGCTCTTTTCTGAACTGAAAAAAAGAACAGTGGATCTGGGGCAAAGGCGATTTGGGAGGGATAGAGGGAGAGGAGGCTGCATCAGGATGTATTGTTTGACAGAAGGATAAATTTAAAAAAATAAATATAAAAATGTCAAACATGAGAAAATCAAGAAGATAGACAAGCCCTTATGCAAACTAAGCAAAAGACACAGAGAGAGCACCCAAATTAACAAAATCAGAAATAAAAAGGGGGACATAACAAGAGACAATGAAGAAATCCAGAGAATCATCAGGTCATACTTCAAAAGCCTCTACTCCACAAAACCGGAAAATCTAAAAGAAATGGACAATTTTCTGGATAGGTACCACATACCTAAGTTAAATTAAGACCAGATAAACCATTTAAATAGTCCAATAACCCCTAAGGAAATAGAATCAGTCATTAAAAGTCTCCCAACCAAAAAAAAAGCCCAGGAACAGATGGTTTCCATGCAGAATTTTACCAGATCTTCAAAGAAGACTTAATACCAATACTCTTTAAATTGTTCCACACAATAGAAGCAGAAGTAATATTACCAAACTCCTTATATGAGGCTACAATTACCCTGATTCCTAAACCAAACAAAGATGCAACAAAGAAAGAGAACTACAGACTGATCTCCCTCATGAACATTGATGCAAAAGTACTCAATAAAATACTGGCAAACAGACTCCAAGAACACATCAAAACAATTATCCACCATGATCAAGCAGGCTTCATCCCAGGGATGCAAGGGTGGTTCAACATACGAAAGTCTGTCAATGTAATACACCATATAAATAAACTCAAAGGGAAAAAAATGATCATCTCACTAGACACAGAAAAGGCATTAAACAAAATCACACACTTATTCATAATAAAGGTCTTGGAGCGATCAGGAATACAGGGAACATACCTAAACATTATAAAGGCAATTTACAGCAAGCCAACAGCCAACATCAAATTAAATGGAGAGAAACTCAAAGCAATACCACTAAAATCAGGAACAAGGCAAGGCTGTCCCCTCTCCCCATACTGATTCAATATAGTACTTGAAGTTCTAGCCAGATCAATAAGACAACATAAGGGGATAAAAATTGGAAAGGAAGAAGTCAAGCTTTCCCTATTTGCAGAAGACATGATAGTACACATGAGCGACCCCAAAAACTCAACCAAGGAACTGATACAGCTTATAAACATCTTCAGCAACATAGCAGGATACAAGATCAACTCAAAAAAAAAAAATCAGTAGCCCTTCTATATACAATAGACAAACAGGCTGAGAAGGAAATCAGAGATACAACACCCTTTATAATAGCCACAAATGATATAAAATACCTTGGGGTTACTCTAACTGTGTTAAGGACCTATATGACAAGAACTTTAATTCTCTGAAAAAAGAAATTGAAGAAGATGTCAGAAAATGAAAAGATCTCCCATGCTCATGGATAGGCAGGATTAACATAGTAAAAATGGCGATCTTACCAAAAGCAATCTACAGATTCAATGCAATCCCCATCAAAATCCCAAGACAATTCTTCACAGACATGGAAAGAATAATACTCAACTTCATATGGAAAAAGACAAAATGCAGGATAGCCAAAAGAATCCTGTACAATAAAACAACCTCTGGAGGTGTCACAATCCCCGACCTCAAGATCTACTATAGAGCTACCATAATAAAAACAGCTAGGTACTGGCATAAAAACCAACATGTGGACCAATGGAATTGAATTGAAGACCCTGACATTAATCCACACACCTATGGACATATGATTTTTGACAAAGAATCCAAAAATGTACAATGGAAAAAAGAAAACATCTTCAACAAATGGTACTGGCATAACTGGATGTCAATGTATAGAAGGCTGCAAATAGAACCGTATCTGTCACCTTGGACAAAATTTAAGTACAAGTGGATCAAAGACCTCAACATAAATCCAGTTACTCTCAACCTGATAGAAGAGAAACTAGGAAGTAGTCTTGAGCACATTGGGATAGGAGATCACTTCCTAAATATAATACCAGTAGCACAGTCACTGAGAGATACAATCACTCACTGGGACCTGTTGAAACTGAGAAGCTTTTGTAGAGCAAAGGACATGGTCAACAAGACAAAGTGACAGCCTACAGAATGGGAAAAGGTCTTCACCAACCCCACATCTGACAGAGGGCTGACATCCAGAATATATAAAGAACTCAAGAAATTAGACATCAAAATGCCCAAAAGTCCAATTAAGAAATGGGCTATAGAACTAAACAGAGAATTCTCAACAAAGGATGCTCAAATGTCCGAAAGACACTTAAGGAATGGATCAACATCCCTAATTATCTGGGAAATGCAAATCAAAATGACTCTGAGATACCACCTTACACATGTCAGAATGGCTAAGATCAAAAACACTGAAGACAGCTCATGCTGGAGAGGATGTGGAGCAAGGGGAACTCTCTTTCACTGCTGGTGGGAATGCAAGCTTGTACAGGCACTTTGGAAATCAATATGGTGCTTCCTTAGAAAATTGGGAATCCATCTCCCTGAAGACCCACCTATATCACTCTTGGGCATAGACCCAAGGAATGCTCCATCATACCACAAGGGCATTTGCTCAGCTATGTTCATGTCAGCATTGTTTCTAATTGTCAGAATCTGGAAAAAAAAAACCTAGATGCCCTTCAACTGAAGAATGGATAAAGAAAATGTGGTACATATACACAATGGAGTACTACACAGCAGAGAAAAACAATGACTTCATGAGATTGGAGGCATATGGATGGATGTATAAAAAATCCTGAGTGAGTTAACCCAGACTCAGAAGGACAAACATGGTATGTACTCACTCATAGTAGGATACTAGATGTAAAACAAAGATGACTAGACTGCTACTCACAACTCTATGGAGGCTACCTTGAAAACAGGACCCTAAGAAAGATACCCGATGACAGAGAAATGGATCAGATCTACATGAACAACCTGGTCGACAATGGGAGTAATGAAGGGCAAAGTTTAAGTGAAAGAGAGTTTAGAGGAGCAGGAGATCCCAGCTGGATCAAGAACAGAAAGGGAGAACAAGGAATAACAGACCATGATAAATGATGTCCACATGAGAACAGGAAGAAGCAAATTGCTAGTGAGGTCGCCAGAAATCCACAAAGATACCTCCACTGTAGACTACTGGCAATGGTCGAGAGAAAACCCGAAGTGACCTAGTCTAGTGATCAGATGGCCAAACACCCTAACTGTCGTGCTAGAACTCTCATCCATAACTGACGGAAGTGGATGCAGATATCCTCAGCCAAGTCCCAGACAGAGCTTCAGGAGTCCAATTGGCAAGAAAGAGAAGGGATTGTAAGAGTGTGAATTGTTGAGACCAAGATTGGAAAAAACACAGGGACAAATAGCCAAACTAATGGAAACACATGAATTATGAACCAAAAGCTGTGGAGCTCCCAAATGGATCAGGCCCTCTGTATAAGTGAGACAATTGAATAACTTGAACTGTTTGGGAGGCACCCAGGCAATGGGACCCGGACCTGTCCTTAGTGCATGAGCTGGCTGTTTGGAACCTGGGGCATATGCGGGGACACTTTGCTTAGCATGGAAGGAGGGGACTGGACCTGCCTGTTCTGAATCTACCAGGTTGCGTTGAATCTCCAGGGGAATCTTTGCCCTGGAGGAGATGGGAATGGAGGGGAGGCATTGGGGGAAAGGGGGGGGGGGGCGCAAGGAGGGGGGAGGACAGAGGAACCCATGGCTGATCTGTAAAATTAAAATACAAATATAATAAAAAAAAGTCAAACACTTTTCAATAAAATACTTAAAAATAAAAGTAATTATCAAAATAGATTGAATATTGTTGTATTTCCTTTAATTCATTATGAAGAGAACCATGAGAACAATTGTGCTGTAATTCTCTGGGTTGTTCTTTCCACAAATAATGTTTGTCAGTTTTCCAAGCCACAGTGTCCAGATCTATTAAACAGGAGCCAAAAGAGGTCTACCAATGAATTTGGAAGGAAAGCACATGCTGAGAATGACAGTAGTTAATCAACCAATAATGTTTCGAAGTCCATTCTTACCTGATAGGCCCCATGCCAAGTGCTGTTTAACACAAGAAGTTCATAAAACGTGCCTTTATCTATCCTCATGATATTACACACTGTTGTCTTCACAAACTGATGAGAAACAGCAGCTCCTGGAACTCATCACTGAAACAGTTAATTGAAGGAAAGTTATCTTGATTGATAAGGATTACCACAAGAAAGAGCAACATACAAATGAAATAATCTGAACTCTTTCAACTTTCTGAAAAGAACTGAAATTATAGTCTCAAAGTTGATGTCATAAGTAGTACTTAGATTAGACATTGAGAACAAAGAAATATTTCTTTAAACTGATAGCCTACCCACACTTATTATGTAGATGACTAAATGAAAGAATAATGGAGAATCTAGTTAAGATGTCTGAGAGGTTACTCAAAGCGCCAATTTTCTCCAAAAATAGATTATAGGTAGATGGCTTATTAATAGGGGAAGATTTTAAAGCTCTAGAAATGTTCATATAGTATTTAATTTCTTCATTGAATTTATATGCTAAACAAATTCTAAAGGCTTAAATTCATCACACTGCTGCGATTTGGATAAGAAGAAGTGATAGAAAGCTGTTTAAAAGATTTTTAGGGGTTAGGTATTGAGAACTAACAATGTTCAACACCAAATATGTAACTATATGTTAACTCAGTGTTTAAAACTAATGTCTGACTGAACCTCCCCAACAATGATCTGGAGAATCAATTGGCCAAGAACTACAAAATCCATACTTGTACTGCTGTCTGATAGAGTATATTGCTTTTATTTATTATCTACTATTGTATTACACAGAAACCTAAACAAAAAAGAAATCCTCTAATATTAATATTTAGCATGTTGTATCTTTAACTACTCCCTAATGCCAAAATTACTTCAGTGTATCAATGATAACTTTTATCTTTACTTTGTCCTTACCAGGATATACTTCTATTATTTTAATGTATCTGATATTCTGTATTATTTGATGAGAAATAAAACAAACAATAAATGTAAATCACAAAATGGACCAAAACAAAATCAAGGCAGCCAATGAACATCAGCAGTGAGGCTATGGGGCCAGCATGAGGGGACACCTATACCAAATGGAGAGGCATATTCATTAGTTGAGAGATGATACATCATCCATGTGACCAATGTCTGGGAAAGTGAATGAACCTACTATATTAACTTGGCTCTGTGGTTAGCAATTAAAATCACAGCAGGGGAATGTAAGACTCTTAGACTTTGGTTATCAGTGATGTAGTTATAGTTACAATCATAATCATCATCATTGTTACTGTGTTGTCATTGTCTTAATTTGAATCATCTAAGTCCTTATACTTATTGTGAATTTATAGTATACTACAAACTTCATTATGTCATTTACATGAATTATCTCCCACCACAATCCAGTGAAATCTTTTAAGTGTGAAAATGAGAATTTAAAGACTGAATAAAAATTAAACATCTCTGAAGAAGTTCTACAATTACTATTCCATGATCCCAAGAAAGAAGATTCCCTTCTCATTTGTGTTGTATTTTTTTATAAAGAGGAACTGGGGGCGGGGAAGGATCTGATCCAATACAGAAGCCCAAAAGTTTCAATATATGTTGACCATTGAAGAAAATATGAATTTCCCTCAAAGTAATTACACATTTTGCTCTAGATAAATTCAGTGGTTTGATTGACAATTTCTTTTTCTCCCTGCATGTAAAATATATCTTGCTGGAATTGTCATAACAACAGGCACAGATGTTAAAATGTTAAGCTTACAAGTGTTTCTGGAAGAAAACGTATATTAATGGAGAATACATCAGTGGTCATGGTCATGAATCAAATGAATATATAATGAATACAGAAATAATATCTCAAATGCACTTGCTTAGATGTCTGAATACAAAATTTGACATTCATTTAAATATCAAATATGATCAAAGCAGATCTATCTTCTAGAAATAACAAGCTCAATTTTAACTGAGAAAAAATGCCCAGATTTGTCATTGTCAGTCCATTTGTGTTCACCTAACAGAATAGTAGAGAATAAGTAATTTTTGAAGAAGAGAACAAGTATTTTCTCACAGGTATAGGAACTGAGACGTCCAATATTAAGATTATAATAGGCTAATTTTTATGGTGAATACTTAGTTCCCAAAGAATGTAGAGTGCAAATTCTATGTGAACCTTCTTTTGTAGGGGCCTTAATCCTTGAATAATAGAGGGTACTTTTTCAAATCAGAGCAATCCACCACTAGACTCACAATATTCAACTCACTCTCATATAAAATACATTATTTCTACAAAGCTGCCCCAGGCCCTAAAAGACTCAGCTCATTCTAACATATGCTTTAAAACAGAAGCACAGTCCCTTTTATACATGACAAGGGTAAGAGTCAAGGTATGATCTATCATTGAACTGAGAACCTACGAAATCAAACAGGTTATGTGCTTCTAAAGTCAAATGGCAGTCAAGGGATAGGAGAAACATTTGATTCCAAAAGCAGGGAACAATGAAGGAAGGGATGAAAGTCCCAAGTCTACAACCAAAGGTAGTGAACTGTGTTAAATCATAAACGTGAAGGTAATTCAACCCCTCTACCTTCTAATTTCAAAAATTATGAAGTGAGGCCTAAATTCTCAAGAGCTTCCATGAGACCTGATCTCCATGGCTTTTTTGAATATAACACATACCACTGCGCTCATAAGTTGGAGTCAGTTGGTTGAATTTTTGCCAGGTAACTAGAATGGGTTTCCTGGTGATTCTGTTTCTGAAACCTTGGAAGTAGCCTTCTCTCATAACTCCAGTCAGCAGTGTTTAGTAGACATTCTTTGTGATGGTTCTTCCCCTGCAACAGATCTTGGCATAAACCAAAAGCATTTATGAGACATCCTTGGAAATCTAGATGTAAAAAAACACATTTCTACTCTTCCTGAAATATGTGATACTGATGAATATCACATGGTCATCCTTAAGGATTATTATTTGTACAACTCACTATGGTAGCCTGGGCCACAGCAGGGTCTGCTTAAGTCATATCGAGGATACCAAATAGATGCTACACAGAAGACAGAGATATAGTGCAACTCTGTGAAGCCAAGAAGCTGCATTTTCACACATGATAATTGAAACTGGAATGAAAAGGGTAGTCCTTCTTTTTCACATGGAAAAAAAAATTCTATTGTTTGTAAAGATTACAGTCTGCTTTGAGGAATGATATATCAACCATACTTTATTTTGTCAATTTCCTTTTTTTTGTTTACACTAGACAGACAATTAACATTGTTTGTGAGGCCTGCTATCTCTGATTCAAGAAATAATGATTGAACCCTATTGAATTTTATTCATTAATTTTTGTTTGGTTTAGCATGAACTGTATGTGTGTGCTGCAAATTTTGTTCCACACACAAAATTGTAGGAATATAATACAACACACAAGAAAGGTAAACACAGAAAAGACATGATCATCTCAATAAACACACAAAGAAAGAAAGACTGACAAAGACTAACATCTCTTCCTCACAAAAGCCCCAAAGAAACTAGGAATAGAATAAACATATTCCATTATAGTAAAGGCTGTCCTCAACAAACATCAATATGGAAAATCTATAACATTTTTCCTAAAATTGGGAATGGCATCTTGCAAAATTACTCAGTTGGTAAAGGTATTTATTCTCAAGACTGTCAACCTGAGCTCAGTTCACTAGAACCCACATAGTAGAAAGTAAGAACTCACGTCTGCAAGTTGTCTTTTGACCTTTAAACAGCCACTGATGTACATATACAAGCCCTCAAAACACACACAAACACACACACACACACACACACACACACACACACACATACACACACACACAGAGGGGAAAGGGAGGGAGAGATTAAGTAAATGTAATTCTATAAATTCAAATTGAGCATGAACCAAGGATGTCCACTCCATCACACTTGTTCAATATGGTACCCAAATGCTTAAGTAGCTCACCACTAAGAAAAAAGAAAGAAAGCAAAAGGATATATATAGGAAACAAATCAAAGTGTCCCATTTTTTCCCATATGATGTGATCTACACAGAAAAGTCTTTAAGGAGTTTGCCAGAAAACTGTTAGATCTGATAAACACTTGAAAAAGAGTAGCAGTATGGGACATCAACATAGAGAACTCTGTGGCTTTTCCACATACCAATAATGAGCTTGTCAAGAAAAAAGGCTGGAAAATAATCAGTTTGCAATTGCTTCAAAAATAAAATAAAATCCTCATAAATAAACTAATTAAGCAGGTAAAAAAGCCTGTCCAATGAAAACTTTAAGAAGATGAATAAATTAATAAATTGAAGAAAACACTGGAATAAATAAGATCATCTGTACTCATAGACTGGTAGAATCAGTACTGTAAAATTGACCATGTTATCAAAAGTTATACACATATTTAATACAATTCCCATCAAAATCTCAATTGCATTCTTCACTGAACTAGAAAACAAATTACTAACTTCATATGATAGCACAAATGACACAAAATAGTCTAAACCATCCTAAGCAGAAAGAGTAATACTGGAGATATCACAATAACTGATGCCAAATTTCATTACAGAGCCATAGTAACAAAACTAGCACTGGACTGGCATAATAAGAGACATATATTTTCTAGCATGAGGCGTCTAGTTGCAATTTCATAGGGTATTCATATTGTCCCTTTCATAGGGTAGCATCATTAACCCTCTTTATATATGCATGTATATACATTTTAGGAGGCTTCTACAGTCGTATGATTCCATACAATATTTTTCAAAATGACTTTAACCTGTATTACATCATACAACTTATGCTCCCACACCTACCTTACATTCAACCCTTCTCTTGTTCTTTAACCTTTTATACCACTGTGTTCAACCTATACTTCCTTGAATGGCTCTTTTCTCATGGTTCTTTACTAAGTTTCCAAATCTGTAGATATGGAAAATACAACATACATATCTAGAGATTGAAAGCTAGGATCAAAAAATGAGAGAAAATTTGGGACATTTGTCTGTGTTAAGATTATCTCACGCATAATGATTATTTCCAGCCCAATCCATTTATCAATTCTCAATGGAAAAATGCAATACTTGCTGGAAAATGAATGTATCTCTAGACAATTGTGTTGAAGAAAAATAAGTTGGATTCAGAAAGAGTTACAGAATGTTCTCTCATACCATTGAATCTACTTTTTGATTCATACATACATTCATATGTGTGTGCCTATACTTATTAAAGTATAAATAGTGTTGTAGGTGGGAGAAAGAGATCATAAGAGAGTGAGGAGTCTGAAACATAAGAGTAATGGAATACTCATGCCATGAAGTGACAGGAAAAGAAGAAACTACTTAAGGAAGAGACAGGGGACCAGCAAGTTTGGAGTGAAAGAGATGGAGAAGGACAATGTAGGAGAAAGAATAATTGGAATGAAGAGTGATGACATATCATTCTGGCAATGTGATAACAGAAGTCATTTGTTTATATGCAAACTTACAATATTCTACAAAATACATTCAGACAGATTTCATATTGTGGTATTATGATAATAAAATTAAAGCAATTTTAAAAGCATGAATAGGAAATTGAAAAATATAAAAGTTTCATAAAATGTAAATTATTTTAAAAACATTAAGTAATTATTATCTATTTTCTTTAAAATAATTACTACTTCATTAAGAACATTAGAGGGGGAAAATTGTTATATTTGTCTGTATATAGAACATTTTATACTACCCATATATTTAATTTTAGTTTACAGGAACACATTTTTTTTCTCAGACTCTTGTAGAGAACTTTTGGTTTTTTGTTTGTTTGTTTGTTTGTTTTGTAGTTCTTGTAGAGAAACTTTTTTTGTTTTTGTTTTGTTTTGTTCTTACCTTTTCCCCAGATCTGAGCATTTATGAGTAGGGTTATGACAATTATAGGCTATGTCATTTCAGACACACATTTGCCTTTTATTTGATACCACTTAAACTGCCTTAATTCCAGCATGAAACTTAAATGATTTTTTTAAATAACGTAAGCAGAAGGTGGGTTGCATTGATCACAGCAAATAAGACAGTTGCTTTAAGCACCTGCGGCTACTTTTGTTTTGTTTGTGTTTACTTCCTTCCCAGCATTACTGAGATTTATGTGACAAAAACTGTTTGCTTGGAAATAGTACAGGGTGACATTACACTGTAATACACATTATGAAATGATTGCTATGATAATGTAATTAACATATTCATCGTCTCATTTAGTTTTGTTTTGTTTCAGATCAAATTTCTCCTAGAAAATTTAAGATAACAGATTGCAATGGTTACTCCTCACGTTTCTTTATAACAGAATTTATCATTTATGATTTGAACATTGTGTGTGTGTGTGTGTGTATGTGTGTGTGTGTGTGTGTGTGTGTGTGTGTTTGCATATCATAGAGCTCTCTGAACAGCTGCAGTGGAATCAAAGCCTACAGGAGAATGTCAGGTGTCCTTTTCCACCTTAATTCAGCTATAGTATGTCATTGAACCAGACCCAGACTGGCAGCCAAATGCCATCAATCCTATCTCCATTCTGTAAAAATTTACAATGGTACAACCTGACATGGATTTTATTATTTTACATAGTTTATGGGAACTGGAACTCAGATCCACATGCTTGCATAGTGAGTGCACTTGCTGAATCAATCTTTCCAGGACGTTTGAAATGCTTTGTTTTGGAGATGGGGCAGAGAGGAATCACTTCTTTCTTCATTTTTTACTTTCTTTTTCTTTGAATCTTGCACAGGACTTTAAGGATGTCTGCTGGCAGGTGGTATTCTCAGAAAACTAGGTAAAATGATTTCTTTAATTATGTTACTTTTTGTAGTTTATTATCAACCATGCCTTGCTGTACATTTGGATTTAGAATCACAAAAATATTAGGGGAATTCTTGCTTCTTCTTGGATAGCCAATAATCAGTCTCTCTCTGTGACTCTCTTTCTGTCTCTCTGTCTCTCTGTCTCTCTCTCTGTCACTGTGTGTGTGTATGCGTGTGCGTGTGCATGTGCGTGTGCATGTGTGTGTGTGTGTGTGTGTGTGTGCGTGCGTGTGTGTGTGTGTGTGTGTGTGTGTGTGTGTGTGTGTGTGTTGAGGAGTGATAGTACACCAGAAAATTTTAGCCGATCCTGACATTTTAGGTGCATAACTTTACACAATGCCTCATCACCAGTTATTATTTCGGTCTCGGTAAGTTTCTTGGAGTATGATGCCTGAAGAAAGCTTTGTTCCTAGAGGAGATAGGAACACATTTGGAGAGAGATGAGATGTCACCTAAAGCAGCTGTCTCTCCTTTAGCTTCTTAGAAGTGCTTGTCACATCCATAATTAGGATGGATAGCTTTCTTCTGGAAAGCATAGTCTGTTTATAAGAACTATTTATGGTATCACACATCCTTCCTATATGACAGAGCATCCTTCACAACCCAGAAAGCAAAGAGTCATTTGGGATGTTTGAAAGCTATGAAAGCTGAAGCAAGGACATGTGAATCTGCTCCAGTTCTGAGAGTAAAGTTATACAAATCTCCCAATTATTGAAAACATGGGTAATTGTACCCATACTTGAATGTCAGGTCTGGCGTTTTCACCTGTGTGACTTGTGGCACTATGAACTTTTTTCTAAAGCAAAATATTTATAAAGTAATCCTTTTTATTTTTTATTTGCCTTTTTGAGACAGTATTTATTTGTATAACATCCCTGGCTGTCCTGGAACTTACTGTGTTGACCAGGGTGGCCTTGAACTAACCTCTAAAGTATTTCTCATGTGAGAAGTTAATTGTCAAACACCCGGATGGCAAGCACTTTGGGCAGACATCAAAGTAAGCTTTCAACAAGAAAGCAAACATTCTTTCAAAACAACCTTGACTTGTTAAACTAGCAACTTATAATCAGTATTAAGTTACCATGAAAAGTAAAATGAATTAAAACAAGAAGAATATGAAATAGTTTCCATGGAAAGTTTCATTTGTGGCAACATCATAAAAAAGCAATAGCTTCATAGCAGCTCCAGTTACAAATTATACGCATTCATCTAGGGCTGATGAGAGGTTTAAAAGGTAAAGGCACCTACTGCCTAATCTGACAACCTGAGCTCATTCCCAGCTAGAAAAAGAGAACAAACTTTTTAAAGCTACCCTCTGACTTCCACATCACACATTAGCACTAGACATACATACATACAGACAGACAGACAGAAAGATAGATAGATAGATAGATAGATAAATTGATTGATAGATTGATAGATGATGAAAAATTAAACATGAACCTGGGTCTTGTTAGGGTGACATCTCAGAAAAAGTCAAAGTAAATATTTCCAATATAGACTGTCAATGAGGTAATAATTTTATATACAAAACTATGTTTATAATTTGAAAATATTGACAAATATATGATAATATATACAGTCAAAACCTAAAGAAGGAAGAAAGAGGGGGGAGGAAAGAACTATTAAATGCAGTTCCCCACCTCAAATACTTTAGATCATTGGAACAAGATAAGCAGTCCCATTAGTACATTAACTATGATAATGAGCTGGTTTCAAAACTTAAAAGTTTTGAGACTTAATTTGTTATGTAGTAAAAAGAAGCTTTTGAATAAGAAAGAATAATGAATGTCTAATACCAGTAATGTTGATGACTTAGATTATTAGTTAATCAATAAGCACTTTCCTAGATTATTTCTACATATATTTCACATGAGCCTAAAATGTATCCAAGGAAGATGTTTACTATCTGTGTTTTACTAGCAAAAAATAAAGAGTAAGTGATAATCCTAAAAGTATACAAACATTGGAAGTAAAACAAGATCCTAAACTACTCTATTTGAATAAAGTCAAAGTGATAATTCTAATATTTTGTCTCAAAAATTTCTTATTAAAGCTTTAATAAGAAAATCATAGAAAATTCACAGTTTTAAGGTAAATGTTAGAATGTATAAGTTTGAAAAATAAAATACATCCTTCCTGTTCAGAACATGTGATGGTAACTGCTAATGTGATAACATATATTTTTAATTATTTCTATTTTATTAGTTCTTTGAGAATTTCGTACAATATATTTTGATCATATTCAGTCTACCTTCCCCAATTTTTCCCAGATTTACTTCCCTTCCTTACTGACCTACTTAGTCTTTCTATTTTTGTATGAAGGTCAATATGCTGCCCAAATATCCATGTATGTGTGGCTTTGCACTAGAACATCATCAATTTATCAGGGACTATACTTTTAACTGATCTTCCTTTCACAGAAGCTAAGAATTACCAACAGCTCCTCATCCAGGAAAAGAACTTTGTGCCCAACTCCCCTCTCTATGCTGGGTTTGGTCTGGTTCAGGAATGGATAGATCTTGTAAAAGATGTCACAACCACTGTAAGTGGTTGCATAGCTGGACATAGCTGCCCTGCTGTGACCAGAATATAATTTTCCTTGTTGTTACCCACAATCTCTGACACTCTTTCGACAATTCTATGGAAATGATCTCTGACCCTTTTGAGGAGACATTTGTAATTCTCTTATTCTCTGCACCTTGGATAGTTGTGTGTCTCTGTGTTAATCACAATATATTGCAAATAGAGAATTCTCTAATGAGGTTTGAGAGTTATCTTTGCCTATAGGTATAGTGATAAGTTGTTAGGAATTGCTTTAATACTATGCCCTTTTGGAAAGATAATAATGTTAAGTTTTCCCCTAAAATCCATGACCTATCTAGCCACCGATTCTTGGACTGATAATGATGCCACATATGGGCTTCATCTTATGTTACATGAATAAATTTCAGTAAGAAAGTGGTTAGTTACTACAGTGATATTTGTGCCATTATTGTACAAGGGTGCTGGCATGCCTTGCCATGCCAGTCATTGTTACATCTCTCAGAGTTCACAGGTTGGTAGGATCAATGATTGTTTTTCTCTTTTGGTATCATGCATATCACCTTTCAACACTATGATAGTTAGGAAGTAGGGATGAAGCTTCCAGGACAGTACCAGCTTGATTTCTCTATGTTCTATTACTCATGTATATGATATCTGAAGCAATAAGGTCTTACCATCAAGTTCTGGAGCAGAACCAGGAGTGATGGCAATAGCCTGTAATGTTTGAGGTTCTGTGGGACCTCATTGGTCAAGAACTTCAAAAGAAGTAACACTTATTCTTCACTTAGAGGTTAATACATTTTAGTCAGATTGGGTTTCTTACATTTACATTTGTTTACTTAAATGGTCTGTCTCTGCTTTAATATATATGGATAATATTTAATATTTATATATAATATATAATAAATTCATCCCCTAGGTCATTGAGAAATTATATGACACAGTTCATTAATGTAGGCTTAATAGTTCATTGGTTTACTAAAAATAAAACAAAATAAAAACATAAAGGGCCCATAATATTTTCACAAATGTACCCTTGCTCATCCTCTTTCCTATAACCTGACAAGCCATCATGTAAAAGAGTAATCTGCTAGAATCAGGAGCCCCTACCAACTGTCCTGAATTAGCCCTTTGGAATGAATTACTCATAAATTAAGTTTACTTTATGCTGTACTGACTAGTAATTTATAAAAGAAATACAATAAAGAACTAAGTAATGGCTGTTTAATCAACAATGGTTCCTGTGGTGGACTTATGGTATATTCATCTCTAAAGTTTGGTAAATTAATTCTCAGAAAGATCAATTCCTTTTTGCAAAAATGATATCAGTTGCTTAAAGCATGGTGAAGAAATGTAATTAGCGCTGATAAAACACTAATTTTTCCTAGACTACACAAGAAACTACAAGAAAACAAACCGGTTATTCTGGAACTCTCCCAGTAATTTTGCATTGTAATTACTTCCAAGTGTTTGCCAACTTCAATCACATTAGATACACCATTCTATGTACTAAAAGTAATGGAATAACCATGAAGTTGTATATTTAGTATAGATATTCTTACTTATTTTGCTCATTTCAGAATTGAAAAAAAAAGTTATATGATGGATGCAGGGTGTAAAACACTCTGAAACAAATTAAAGTTTATGAACACCCTAATTTGCCTTTTCAAACTGTTTTTACTTTGCTGTGGGATTTGCTTCTGCATACTTTGGGAATCCTTCTCTATAATTCCGCTTTGTTCCTTTGAGACAGAGTCTCTCTTAGTGAACCTAAAGCTTAATGTTTCAGGTATATTGGCTGGCCAGTTAAATCTCTAACATCCACCTATCTCTAACATGAAGTTTTCAAAGATTTTCATCCAGTCTGATTTTATGTGAGTGCTGTGAATCTAAAATCAGGTCCTCGTGCAGGAATAGCAAAGCCTCTTACCCACTGGGATGTCTCCCCAATGCTTTTGTTCTGTTTGCAGAAATTATTGCACAGTTTAAATGCATTAAAATATGAAATTGTTTTGACCGAAATCATTTCTGGAAGCATATCACTTGTCTTTGTTTCCCACAAGTTATTTTCACCAACTCTGCACAATTGGCACAGCACTGGTTGGGGAAAGTTCAATGCATATGAAAGTAAGAGAATTAATCAAATTTAAGCAAGCATTTAAACTCTCTTTAATCCATCTTATCAGTTTTCAAAAAGATTTTCAAAAAGACAACTCACTTACTGTGGTGGGTATTGTGTTCCCTGAAATATTGTGTGTTCCCCAAAATAAACATATCTGGGGTCAGAGAACAGACAGCCACTAGAACAAAGCCAGAAATGGTGACTAGAAAATAGGAAAAGTAAGCCCTAACAGAAGTTGGGTGGTGGTGGTACACACCTTTAATCCCAGCACTTGGGAGGCAGAGCCAGGTGGATCTCTGAGTTCAAGGCCACTTTAGAAACAGCTAAGCTTGGTGACCCGCGCCTTTAATCCCAGAAACCCAACCTTTAATCCCAAGGAGTGGGGGCAGAAAGAGAAAAGTATATAAGGCGTGAGGACCAGGAATTAAAGGAGAAAAAAGCATTTAGTTAGTTTAAGCATTTGGCTGGAGAAGTATTCAGGCTTTGGAGCAGCACAGTTCAGCTGAGAGCCATTGAGAAGAGGACTCAGAAGCTTCCAGTCTGACGAAACAAAACCAGCTGAGGGACTGGCGAGGTGAGGAAACTGTGGCTTGTTCTGTGTCTCTGATCTTCCAGCAATCACCCCAATAACTGGACTCGGGTTTGAGTTTCATTAATAAGAACTTTTAAGATTCCTACTACATACCACAAAATTCATGGTTTCAGGATATTCTAGCCATGTTTAGCTTTCAGTATCATCATAAAAATCAGTAATCATCATTGTCAAGTTGTAGGTCATTTCCTTCACCCCAGAAGAAAGACTTGATCAATCATGGTCACTTTTTATTTATCCCTTCACTTAAGATTAATAAGTGATCACCTGTATCTTCTGTTTCTGTGAAGACAAAAATGATACAATATTCAATGTGTGCCCTTCAAGTGTCATTAATACTGCACTGTGCTAGTACTTCACCTCTTTTCTTTGAATATTATCTTGGATTGCTGTACCATATTTTATATATCCATTTATCAGGTAGTTGATAAATCACTGAGGTTTGTAAACATTTTTGTTGTTAGGAATAATGCTGCCAGAAATATTGATTAATAACTCTTGTGTGGAGTAAAGTGGGATTTTTTGGTAAATGGTTAGAAGTGGAATTGTTCAATTGTGTGGAAACTTTACGTTCATGTTTAAAATAAAATGTCAGAGTATTTTCAAAATGTCTTCCTTGTTGTATATTTATTCAATTAAAATAATTTACATGAGTCTTTTTCTTTGAGTGCTTATGTAACAATTATAGCCAAAGTACAGTATCTTCTTGTAGCTAAGTGTCAACCACAGCATTACTGTTTCAATCATTTACAGGTTGCTAACTAATCAGTCCATGACTGTATGAAGTAAAGGCTGAGCCATAGCCAGGCAAGTTGTTTCTGTATGTGACTTGCTGTGGGATGTTCTGTATGTCAAATGTGTTGCTCTGATTGGTTAAAATAAATAAAGTTCTGATTGGCCAGTAGCCAAGCAGAAAGGATAGGGTAGGCAGGACAAGGAAGAGGAGAATTCTGGGAAGTGAAGGCTGGGACAGAGAGACACTGCCAGCCACCGCAATGACAAGGAAGATTTAAGGTACTGGTAAGCCACAAGCCACATGGCAAAGTATATATTAATAGAAACGGGTTAATTTAAGATAAAAGAACTAGATAAAAAGAAGCCTGCCATGGCCATACAGTTTGTAAACAATATAAGTCTCTGTGTGCTTACTTGATTGGGTCTGAGCAACTGTGGGACTGGAGGGTAAGAGAGATTTGTCCTGACTGTGGACCAGGCAGGAAAACTCTACCTATAGTGACTTCATTTTCATGGCTGGATTTATCTCCTATCTTTGTTTCTGGCTAAAACTCTAAGAAATTCTACTGGTACATAAATTTGAACAAAAAACTCTGCTAAATTTAACTTACTTCAAGTTTTTCTTTTTAACAAATTCTCATTAGTAGTATGTGATGTTTTCAAATACTCATTGACACTTTATTTTGCTTTCTGGAACAGGGTCTCACTGTTTAGCACAGACTGACCTTGAACTTAACAAAGTATTCTAGGCTAGCCTAGAACTTGCAGTCACACTCTGCCCCAACCTTGCAAAAGCTGAAATTGTAAGAGACCCTCCACATCTGGCTCATTACTTGTCAACCTTATTTAGGCATCTATCTTAGTTTCTATGTTGCTGATGTAATAAAACATGCTAATAAATACAATTTAAGGAAGAAAGGAGTTATTCTGGCTCACAGATCTAGGGCACAATCATAGCAGTGAAGTCAAAGCATTAGGAATGTGAAGTAGCTGATCACATCACACCTGCAATCAAATAGCAGACAAGGAAGAATGTATACTTGTGGTGATATTTTATTTGTGCTGAAATGTGGTGATATTTTATTTGTGCTTTAATAAAGCTTGCCTGGAGGTCAGGGGAAAAAACAGTCATTTTAAATAAACAATAAGTAAGACAGCACAGGCCCTTAATCCAGTTACTTATCAGGCAGGATCTCTGTGTGTTCAAGTCCATACTAGGCAACAGAGCCAAGTGTAGTGACACACATCTTTAATCCCAGTACCAACCATAGAGACCTGAGTGTCTGTACAGACAGAGAGTAACAAGGAAGTAAGGCAGCTGGGCTAAGATAGCCAATGAGAGGGCAGAATAGCAAGGCAACAAAAACGTAGGTGAGACAGGAAGTAGCTCACATTTGGAAGCTGCAGAGTTGGTGAGGTAAGGTTGGCTGGTGGCTTTCCCTATTTCCCTGATCTCTCTAAGGCTTTCACCTCTATATTTGGCTCTGTGTTTTTGTTTTTGTTTTTTATTTAATAAGGTCATTAAGAAATTCATCTACATTTACTGGTGTTCAGCTCCCTTTCTTCATCAGTACAGCCCAGAATATGCCACCAAGGAAAGGATGTCACTAATATAAACTGAATCTTCACACCTCAACTGATACCAGAAAGACTGTCATGACCACAGGCACATCAATCAGCTGATTATAATTCAGTCAGGTAGAAAATTGATACCAATCATGGTAATGTCCACTTGATTTTAAAGTTGTATCTCATTGTAATTTTGATTTACATTTCTCCATGTCTAATATTGATTATTGTGGATATGTGTCTTTGTTTTGGACATGGATTTCCTTTAATGCTTTGAACATATTTAAATAGTAAGAGTCTTTGACTAGTTATATATAGGTAGGTGTTCTAAAGGCATTTCTTATTAGCTGCTCTACTTAATTGCTTGTGGTGTACAATTCCCCATTTTAATTTTGATAAAGTTTCCATTGAAAATTGAATATTCTATAAAATCATATATGATGAACAGAGAAATCATACTGTACTCCTCATGCAATTTTTGCCACTTGGTCACATTGTGGCTCCTCAAGCTTATTTCCATAAAGTATTTATTTCTTTAAAAATTTCTTTAAGGTTGCTAGTGTTACACTAGTGATGGAGTGGATCTTCAGGGATGTCATGAAATGATGCCTCTTTCACTTTTTTGCCAAAGGCCTCTATTGATATCTTAATGTGTGCCTTCAATGCTCAGATAGTTTAAAGCTCTGCCATCAATCACTTCATGGTTGCAGTGAGCCTTAAGGTAATCCTAAACTGAGAGATAAATGCCCATTCCCAAGGTTCCTAGACATATGCACAGCCTAGCAATTCACACCGCAGATCTTTATTATGAATATTTCATTAATGACCTTGCTTTTAAATATTATGCTTTTATCATTGTCAATTGTTATCACTATTTAAGACATAATAATTTAAATAATGGATATTATTTTTGTTTGGGTGATTTTTTGTTTTCTCTTTGGTGTGTGTGTGTGTGTGTGTGTGTGTGTGTGTGTGCATGCACACGTGTGATTGTGTGTGTGTGTATGTGTCCGCGTGCATGCACACAACAAATGTCTTAAAGAGTTCTTTTCAAACTGAGTGAGTTTTGAGTTAAGTTAAATAACTATGGTCCCAGTAGAAGAGACTTTTCCAAGGAACTGTCAAATGTATCAAATAGTGACAATTTCTTTATGATGATGCTAGTTGATGAGTTCCAAGGCTCTTCTGCCCTTTACACTGACTGATGATACTCCAATTCTTACTAAAACTATAGAAGCAAGGCTGCTCATTTTCAAAGCTACAATAAAGGTACAGAAAAAGAGGCTGAGGCTAGAGTGAGTGAAAATCCCAGAGTATTTCTTTCTTCAGAGATTCAGCTGTCTTTCTTGAAAGGCATTTCTCACATTGTTGCTTTCTTGGCTTGTTCTCAGAATTTTGAAGAAACTTGGTTTTCACAGATTTTTTACAAGTGTTCTTATTGCTTTTATTTGTAGATGATTTTCATACTCTACAAGTCTGGAAATCCCATTTCTAACACTTGTAAACTGTGGATAAGACATTGTAATTATTTTTCAATACTCAAGATGTAATTCTTAAAGGAATTCTATATTTAAACTAATATATTTATATTCACCTGTATATGATTAAATCTCTTAAAATATATTTTATGATATTGAAAAATCATATAGATTTAAGGGATCCACCATAAAGTTTAGACATTCATCATCATGATTTTTAGAGACAAGAAAGTTAATGTATGTGACATATATAATTATGCAATTTATTTTAAAAATACTCAAATGCCTATTTATCAAAAATTCTATTGTGGTAGTTTGATGGAAATGTTTCCCATAGTCCCATAGAGAGTGTTACTATTAGGAGATGTGGCCTTGTTGGAGTAGTTATAGCTCTGTTGAAGGAAATGTGTCACTGGGATAGACTTTCTCAGATGCTTACACTAGGCCCAGTGTCTCACTCTCTTCCTTCTTTCTGCCATAATGGATGTAGAACTCTCAGCTACCTCTCCAGAACCATATCTGCCTGGGTGCTAACTTGCTTCCCTCCATGCTTTTTGCCATGGTGACAATGGACTAAACCTTTGAACTCTAAGTCAGACCCAAGTAAATATTTCCCTTTATAAGAGTTTGCCATGGCCATAGTGTCTCTTCACAGCAATAAAACCATGATTAAGACAATATTAATCTTAGTCCTTGTGCTGAACATCAGATTTCTAAATACATTCATCCTACACATCTTTTATGTCTTACACAATACTTTTCCAGTGTGACTTAGCTCTAGCTCCCCAGTTCTTTCTGTTTCATACCTCATGGCAAATGTGATTTTATTTACTGTCTCTTTGTATTTGATTTTGCTTTGTTTTAGACTTGTTTTAGGTTCTATATATGAGATTTCCTTTTAATTTTTTCATTATAATTATTTTATGTGTATATGTGTTTTGTCTACATGTACATTTGTGCACAACTTGCATATCTGATGCCCATGGAGGACAAAGATCTCAGTAGATCCCCTGAAACTAAGCTTCAGTTGTGAATTGCCAGAACTCTTAATTTCTGATCAATTTCTTTTTTCCTCATTTTCTTATTCTTAAGTGTAATTCATTTTGAGTAATATATATATATATATATATATATATATATATATATAATCTCAAAATTTTATCTTCTGTATATGACTGGAAATTTTGTATATATATATAATGGTTAATAATGCTGTAATTATTTTGCAAGAATAAGTGTTACTTAAATATTTAATTTATTAATACTATTTTAATTGTGAGTGTATATCTTTATCTGTGTGTCTGTCTGTGTATCTGTGCACTTGTGAGTGCAGGTGCCTGTGGATTACAAGAAAGGGTGTCTGATGTTCTGAATTTGAAGTTGTAGGTGTGTGTGAGCCTCCAAATTAGGATGCTGGGAACAGAACTCAAGTCCTGTGAAAGAACAGCTAGTGCTCTTAACTGATGTGTCATATCTCCAGCACTTACAATATGCATTATTTAAAGCAGATGATTAAGTTTCCTTGAGTATGTAACTAGAAGAGGGATTGTGACTTCAGATGATACTTCTAAATATGTATGAAATCTCCATGATGTTTTCCAGAATGGCTATAAAAATCTAAATTTTCTCAATAGGGCTCCGTTTCTTGATATCCTCAGCAAGTCCTCTTTTCTTTTTGTAACTAGCCATACTAACTCATGTAAATTGTGATCTCACTTAGTTTTGAATACAAGTATCCTGTTGATTACTAATAGCAAGCACATTTTTCATAGTCCTATTGGTGTTTTGTTTGTTTTTCTGTTTCTCCTTGGAAGAAATAACTTAAAAGTCCTTCTTCAAAATGTAAATTTTTAAAGAGTAGTGTGTTATTGGAGTTTTATAAACATTATATCTTAAACCTTCACGATACCCTTACATTTTGATGTTTTGTGCTTGAAACTTTATGCACTTCCATTTGCTTTTGTTGCATGAACATTTTGTTGACATATTCAAAATATTATTGCCAAGACTAATATCAGAGTGACTTCTCTACATTTTTCTTTATCTTTTTTTTTCCTTAGAGTTTGTGTATATGCCATATGTATATGCTTGCACATGCCTGCGTATGTGGTACATGGTCAAATGTTCTTCCCCTTGTTTATTTTGAAACACATTCTCTCTCACTGGATCCAGAGCTCACTACAATTTTCACTAGACTGGCCAGCCTCCTGCCCTATCTGGGCTTTTCTACTCTGGGGTTATAGACAAAAGCTATTGCTTTTTACAGAGGTGTTGAGGAACTTAGCTTAGGTCTTCAGGGTTGTACAACAAGCATTTTACCTACTGAGTCTTTGCCCAAACCCATCTCTGCTATTTTCTTATAAGGATTTTAGAGGCTTGTATATTTATGTCACAGAGTTAGGCCATTAATCCATTGCAAATTAATTTTGGGCTATTGTATAAGAGAATGTAGCTATTTCATTTTTTTTAATGTGAAATTTTGATGTTTCAAAGTTTCTTAATTTGTTCCTGGACTTTTATATTATTAATTTTTGTATTTGATTTGGTTTTCATGAACAGAAGATAGGTGATTGATTGGCAGTGTGTCCTTTATTCCTCTCTGTCTCTCTCTCTGTCTCTCAATCTCTATGTCTCTCTCTGTCTCTCTCTCTGTCTCTCTGTCTCTCTCTGTCTTTCTCTGTCTCTCTCTCTGTCTCTCTCTGTCTCTCTCTTGTCTCTCTCTGTCTCTCTCTCTGTCTCTCTCTCTGTCTCTCTCTGTCTCTCTCTGTCTCTCTCTCTCTCTGTCTCTCTCTCTCCCTCTTCTTTCCTCTCCTCCCCCTGCCATTCATAATCAATTTCCATGAGATTAACATCTTATCTCTACTACAAAATGCTTACCATGTTGTTCTGTCTTTCTAGAGGTCAGAAAACTGTGAGGAAAAAGCCCTGAACTGCACCCTCTGATATTAGGATCTAAGAGAAAAATTTCTTCCTTTTCAGTTGTTTAGTTTAAATATTTGCAACATTGACAGAAAGCTGAAAACAATTTACAATTTTGAGTTCTAATGTAATTATGAAATAAATTAGTCCTTTGCCGGGGACCAGCCTCAGCAGTTTCGGGGGTCTGAAGGATGGGGATACTCAGAAGGTGCAGTAACGACTCAGAGACAGTGTTCATGCAAGCTGACAGTTCACTTTAGGCTTGTGCAGTTGCTAAGTATCTTCTCTGATACAGGTTCTTTAGCTTCCTTAGCTTCTCTTAGCTTCTCTAACTTCTCTTAGCTTCTGCTTTTGCCCTGGTGACCTCAGACTTTTATTATCATAAGTAAGGGGGAACAGAAAGGAAAGGGGAAATCACCCAATACAAAATATTTTTATGATTCCAAAGGTCATTCTTAGAAAAATCAACAATATATTCTTCATCATCTTTTTACTAAATACAGGAACTATCCCAGGCTTAGCACTAAAGCAAGCATAATCTATTTTTATTATTAATGATTATCCAATCTTCTGAGCACTTGACCCAGAGGCTAGCAACATGCAATTTCGCAAAAAAAAAAAAAAAAAAAAAAGTAAAAATAAGAACAGTGGTCAGTGTACCAAACAGTCATTTCCTTCTCACACAGCCTGCTCTGACCTCAAGACCTCTGCAGCCACCTAAGTTCCTCCTCAGCCCTCTGCAAACACCAAGCCCCATGACTGGTGGGCCACAATGACCTCAGACAAGAAATCTGCCCCTGCAAATTAGCAACTTTTATCTTTCTTATCCCAACAATTCCAAGGAAGACATGATCCAATTTTTAGTTTCCATGAAAGGAAGCTCAACTTTCTGGCAGTTTCTTTTAACCTAGGAACCCAATAAAACATGTAGCAACCACTCCAACCATTGCTACATTATCTCCACACTCCTTCAGGAAGAATAAAATTATCTGAATTAGAGTTGCCATCTCCCTTTCTTGGTGGAGGCCACTTTTTCCTTCTATTCTAGGTTCCCACATATTCAGTTTGTCATCCCATCTATATGTTACTCCATCCACAGTCTTCAGCCAATACCTCTTAGGATCTCAAATTTTACACAATGCCCTTGGAATATCCTCAGAAACTGAAGTATTCATATGGTCAATTGAAGTCCAGTGTATTGATACACATCATACCATGTGCTATAGTTGACCATACATTCGGGACAGTTTATACAAGCCTGAAAAGCTTCCCAAGGCTGCAGGTTCTTTTCCATGAACTGCATAACTGCCTGAACCCCAGCCTGGGTGATCATCTCTATATAATTTCCTGTGAAATTTACTTCACTCCTTTCCTGTATCACAGAAATCACCATTGATCTAGGAACACAGAACATGAAGATTAGATTAAAGAAAAAGTCTAGTATTAAAAGAAATATTCATGTGGAGAATTACATGATATGAGCATGACCTTGGGACATACAGGCATTTCTGCCTTGGCCCTCTAGAGGCATGCTAAGTAGAAGATCCAGAGGGGAACACATGGAGGGTTGATGGTCCACAATCTTGGGTCCCCTTTTCTCCAGTCTCTGCTGGCAGCATGTCAGCCATCTCATATGCCATCCCCAGGTTCTGGCCATAGGGCAGAATCCCCCCATCCCCACCAGGAAGGTTTCCCTCTCCAAGACCCTCTGGTGGACCCTACAACCTCCATGCCCTGCCCCCACACCCGTCTGCTGGAGACCCCAGCCACTTCCAGAGATTTAGAAACCAGCTCCCAGCTTCCATCCTGCCCTGGAACTCCCATCTGGACCAGAGGTGAGTGACTGGGGTTATACTCAGAGAGGCATCCACCTCTAGGTCCCAATCCTGGGCACCAGCCATCCCAGGAAGACATGCCCATCTTGGCCCCAGTTTCCGGCCATTTGGCAGACTCTATTGGAAGGCTTCCCTTTTCCAAGACTGCAGGCAGACCCTGCAATCTCCACATCCTGTACCCACACCCATCTGCCAGAGACCCCAGCCACTTCCTGAGACTCAGAGACCAGTCTCCAGCTCCCTTCCTCCCTGGAACTCCCATCTGGACCAGAGAGACCCCAGCCACTTCCAGAGACTTAGAAAGCAGCCCACAGCTTCCATCCTGCCCTAGAACTCCCATCTGGACAAGAGGAGCTCCCATCTGGACAAGATAAGGAGACCCCAGGGACTTCCTGAGACTCAGAGTCCAGCCCCCAGCTCACATCCGGCCAGCACTCTCATCTGGACCAGAGCTCCCTTCCAGCCCAGAGCTTCCATCTGGACCAGAGAGAGGCTCCCTAAATCTGTCAGCTCTCTCTGGACCAAGTACACTGATAAGACCAAGAACAAATCCACTAGGATATGGGCAGACATTAAAGCAGAAGTACATACTACAAAATAAAGAGCAATACAGCATCACCAGAGCCTAGCCCTTCTCCAACAGCTAGACCTGAACATCACAGAAGGGAAGAAGTAGAAGAAAACAAACATAGTATGTACTCACTCATAGTAGGATACTAGATGTAAAACAAAGGTGACTAGACTGATACACAACTCCAGGGAGGCTACCTAGAAAACGGGACCCTAGGAAAGACACAGGGATTGCCCAATGACAGAGAAATGGATGAGATCTACATGAACAACCTGGACGACAGTGGGAGTAATGAAGGGCAAGGTTCGAGGGAAAGAGTTCTTAGGGGAGCAGGAGAATCCAGCTGGATCCAGAGCAGAAAGGGAGAACAAGGAATAACAGACCATGATAAATGAAGACCACATGAGAATAGGAAGAAGTAAAGTGCTAGAGAGGTCCCCAGAAATCCACAATGATACATCCTCTGTAGACTACTGGCAATGTTCGACAGAAAGCCTAATCTGACCTAGTCTAGTGATCAGATGGCCAAACACCCTAACGGTCACGCTAGAACTCTCATCCAATAACTGATGCAAGTGGATGCAGAGATCCTCAGCCAAGCCCCAGGTGAAGCTCCAGCAGTCCAGTTGTCAAGAAAGAGGAAGGACTGTAAGAGAGTAAAATTTTGAGACCAAAATTGGAAAAGCACAGGGACAAATAGCCAAACTTATAGAAACACATGAATTATGAACCAAAAGCTGTGGAGCCCCCAACTGGATCAGGCCCTCTAAATAAGTGAGACAACTGAATAGCTTGAACTGTTTGTCTGTGGGACCTGGACCTATCCTTAGTGCATGAGCTGGCTGTTTGGAATCTTGGGCTTACACTGGGACACTTTGCTCAGCCTGGAAGGAGGGGACTGGACCTGTCTGTACTGAATATACCAGGTGGAATTGAATCCCCAGGGGAGTCTTGGCCCTGGAGGAGATGGGAATGGAGGAGAGGGGGGAGAGGGGAGAGGACAGGGGAACCCATGGCTGATGTGTAAAATTAAAACACAAATATAAAAAAAAGGAGAAAAACAAAACAAAACAAAACACACAGACACTTATATTATTTGAACTATTTGGCCTAATGGCTCAGGCTTCTCGCTATCTACTCCTTCTATCTTAAATTAACCCATTTCTATTAATCTATACTTTTCCATGTGACTTGTGCCTTACCTGTACCTTACATCTTGCTTGTCATGGCAGTGCCTGGCAGGTCTCTCCCTTCAGCCTTCTACTTCACCAAATTCTCTTCTCTCTTGTCCCGCCTATACTTCCTGCCTGGCTACTGGCCAATCACTGTTTTATTTACTAACCAATCAGAGGAATGCATTTGGCATACAGAACAACCCACAGCACTGCCCCTTTTCTTTTTTCCGAAAAGGAAGGTTTTTTAACTTTCACATAGTAAAACTATATATAACAAAACAATTATCAAGCAAGAATTACAGTTACAATATTAAGGAAGATATCCTATCTATCTTATATTTGTGAGTCCACAGTTTTATATCTAACTTATCTTTTATCATAACTAAGGAAAATTATAACTATCTAGCATCAACTACATCAAAGACCCCAGAAGGATATACTATTACCTGAGAAATAGGGGAAGGATGCAAGAAACTTTTAGGAGTCTTGCAGGGAAGACAGAGACAGCTGGCAGCTTGGACAATCACCTAATATTCCTTTGTAAAGTTGGGGCATCTGTCTTCAGCCCACAGGGCTAGAGTCTCTTGGTCACTTTTTTTCAGTGTCCTGTAGAATGTCTGACAGTTTCTTCTGCAAAGCAGGAACATGAAGGACCATTTTGTCAAGCAAAGTTTAGTGGTTATCTTTTTATGGGTCCTGCATGTTTAGTAGATACATTTTTTAAGCAGTCCAGGCAAGAACAGTTTCTGCCCGAATAGCTATTTTTTGTCCAGAAGAAGATACACTCCATAATGGAGTGCCTTCCATGCTCATCCTCCTCTCTGAAGTAAATCAGTGCTGCCAGGAACATACGTGTCTCACTGTCCAGAAAGTCTAAATTTTTAAAAAATATTTTAAATGCCATATTCTGTAGGTCTTTGAAGTATTTGAAGATTACTTATCTATCTGAAATATATCTACATATACCTAGAAGACGTAACTAACATGACTATGGGTATGGTTATCATAGATGACTAAATTTTTAATCTATTTTTAATTATCCATTACAATTTTTAATGAGCTATACAAACATAATACCTCAAATGAGAGTAGAAATATACACATAGTATAACAAAATTAACTTTAAGTTTATATCAATTGACTAAAATCTATACCAATGTAAAACATTTTAAACAAGTTGTTGCTCTTTAGAAGTAAGTTCATTAATCTACCCTTTCATCCTGTTATATCTATACCACACCTCCTTTTTTTTTTCTTTAGAAAGACATCACATTTATAATCAACCTGATTTAAATAAAAATATTGTTTTTTCTCTGTCCCACACTAGATGCTCTTCTGATTTGGAACACAAGAATTTCCTAACTTTTTTTTTTTTTAATCATTATGCCTGGGTTTAGAGATGGAGGGTGCCAATTCCATCTCCAAAGCCAGCTTGATATATTTGGGAATTTGGGCGTAGTTTCTCTTACTACTTCCTGCAGGAGGGGGTGCTGTATCTTATGGGGACACAAAGAAAAATTTAGGATTATGGAGTAGTCCGTGAGGGTATATCTCCTGAGCCAGTTGCCTTGAAACCATTCTGGATATTGGATCATCTGGAAAATGGTGTCATCGGAGACCTTTCAGGGGTTCTTGGCTGGTCAAACCTGATACATCTTAATCTGGAACATGTCCATATCCTCTTGCTTTCTGTGGAAACAAAAACAGAGCCTCCTTTCCAAAACAACATATCCTTACATCCAAATTTTGAAGTCAAGGTGTCTTTAAAATATAAAGATTGGCTTAACTCTGCTGTCTTTACAATGAAATATCTCTCTTCAGATAAAAATCCCAATGACAACACAATCCAGATTCTCTGTGTAATATCCATCTTTATGTGTCTTTTTTTTTTTTTTTTTTTTTTTTTGCCATAGCTGTTGACCCAATCCAGGGCGTTGCACTTGCTAGGCAAGCACTCTACCACTGAGCTAAATCCCCAACTCCGTGGCTTATTTTTTATACTACCTTTACTGTGTCTTTAAAGACTTTATTTTTAAAGACTATCTAATTCTTTATATAACTGTATATATTTCTTTTTCTCTCTCTTCCAAGCTTATGTACATTTTTACACACATTGTAAAGCATTTAAAGTCTTGTTTCATCTGAATCTGTCTTCTTGTGAATCTACTGTTTTAAACTGCAGCATTATTAGGGCTAAAATAGCAGCTTTGGCTGCTGGCTCTGCCCACCTCAGTTTCCCAAAATGGTGGTGGTATGTTTACCACCAGCTTTGGGAGCCACTATCAACTCTTTAAAACAGTGGTTCTTTGCTTTTATCAAAGCAGCGTGTAGCCCAGAAGCCTCCTTTTTTTTTTTTTTTTTTTTTTTTTTTTAGTACTAGCAAAGTCTAAATCCACCACACAACAGCATAATGTGCTGCTTGCAGATGCCTCATTCCTGCCATAGTGCTGGTCAAATGTGCAAGCCAGGAACCCGCCAACTTGAGAGAGACAACTAGGAAGCTGGTTTTAGCTCCGTTTTGAATTGTTTATTAAATATTCTCAGGTTTGAGGTGGAAACTTGAGCCGTTGTCCATTTCAAATTTATGAATTAGTTGTCATTTACCTTCTTGGAAATTAGTATGCTCTGTTATACTTATATATAAATAAAATGTATTTTCTTTTTACTCTAAATACCAATAATTAACTCTCTCATGCAGACATACCTATGAAGTAATTTTCAGATACTTCTGATTTTTGTAGGCCCATTATTTCACAGTGCTATTTATAAGAGAACCTTATTTTTATATTACTCTAATATATCTAATTAGAGTCACAAAAGCTTGAAGCGTCTATGTCATTCTCTCATATAATTGTTGCCAAGTACTTCAAACATGTCTTACAGAAGACTTTTATGTGTGCTTGGTGTTACAGGTGCTCACTGTGTTCCTACAACAAAATATTTTCATATAGAAAAAGACAAAATGATGAATAATGAATTAAAATAAAATCCTTTTTTTTTCTTGCATTTTTCTAAGTCATGTCTTGAACATCTCTCATTATGAATACTAACCACTGAATGCTCTTAGTGGTACTATTCTATATTATCTTTCTCTAAGACACAGAAAAGCTCTTTGAATTAAAAATATTGGTATCAAATAATGAGTAGAAGTGTTTTAAAGAATATCCAATAAATGGAGAGTTAAAAGGAAGGCTGAATAATGGAAAATAGTGAACTAAAAAAAGGGCAAAATTGTCTTTCTTGATTTTCAACTTGACATGCCTGGGTAGAAATAACCTCCATTGAAGAATTGCCTCTACAAAATTTGCTGGGAGCATGTCTATGTAGTGTTTTCTTAACTGATAATTAATGTGGGTGGACCAAGCCCATTATTTATGATAAGCAACATCTCTGGACATTTGTTCCTGAGCTATATAATTTTTTATAAACTGACCATGAGCCTGGGAACATCCTAGTAATAAGTATTTCTCAGTGATTTCTGCTTCAAGAGCCTTCATTGAGTTCTTTCCCTGCCCTAACACCTGTCAATAATAAATTTTGACCTGAAAGTACAAAAAGAAATGAACTTTGCCTCTCCAGGTTATTTCTGGTCAGAGTATTTTATATCAGAAGCAGAAAATCAAAGAAGAAAACCTGACTTTTATGATGTTAGTAATTTTATTACACTTCTAGGTAAGAACTGTAAGAGAAGAAAGACATTAAGAACTTTAGCAATTTGTGTGTTTTTGTTTGTCCAACATCTATCTTTGTGCTTAAATAGAGCACACAGTACCTTAATCTCTCTGAATCTGAGTCATTTTTCAAATAAGTATAACACCTGCAGCATGCCAAGATGTTTCCCTTTGCTTCTGGTTGTGATGAATTGCTACATTATTGTGTTTTATCCTGTTCTGTTAATTTTCAGATCCCATGCTAATAAGGTTCATACAGTTGATATGCTTATAGGAGCCGTTCTAAGATATCATAACTTTATCTTTCCCATTTCTTATATGAAGTAATTTGCATGACCATGAAAATATCACATACATACACATATATCATATATAACATATATAGCATAATATATATACACATAATATGTTATTTATACTAGTACCTTATAGCAATTACTATAATAATGACATTTTCCCTGCAGTTTATATTTTTTAATCAGTATGACTTTATTAATGCCAAACTAGTGCAACTTTCTTGTATTTACATTACTGACTGAAGAAGGATATAATTTAAAAAATATTTGAATGTGTGTAAGCCCCAAACTTTAACCTTGCTCTTTTAAGTTCATGTAGTTATCTTTTCCATGCATTATTTACATATAAAGTAGTTATTTATGACATTTTCATACCTGTATATAATGTATTTTTATCATATTCACTTCCAATTGCTCTCTCATACTCCTCACATTCCTACTGATTCTTTTCTCCTTCTGCAGTCATGTCTATATCATTTTATTTTGTAACCCTACAGGAGAATGGATTATTTACTAGTGGATACACAACTGAAGAAATAGTCCCTTCCTCCCTGTGCAACCATTAACTACCTGTATAACTCAGGGAGTTGTGGAGATCATAAGTTAACCTTCTTCCCCAATGAGCACTTTTTTCAGATTTTAATTTTGTATATATCCACACACAGACACACATTTGTGTATTCTTGTTGTAAGTTTATTAGTGCCACTCTAAGATGAAGTACACAGAATACTAAAGTGTGTGATTACTTTAAACTATTTGAAGGTATTGTTCTAATCAAGTCACTCCTTTCTCACTATCAAGTTAACTGGTATATTGTAAACAAAGTTTGAAGGGAGTGCAATGTCTCTTGCTCAAAAAGAAGCAAATCATCAAAAAAATATACAACAACAACAAAAAATACAAACACCTCTTTTTCTAAAGAGCTACACTAGTTTTCAATTTCAAAGTATAACAAATGAGCATTTCTATTGGATTGAGTCATTTCTAGCAGTTGGTGTTCTAAACATCCAGTGTTGAAAGATAATATTGTGGAACAAGGAGATTAAAAACCTAGGTATTTATGGCAGAAATGACAGGAAAATTATATGTTGATTGTTCATTGTAGAGCTCTTCTTTGGGTATTTAACTTAGTGGAGAGAAGCTGATTTATCCCAGGTTGTGTATTCACCTCAGAGGAGCTAAAATTTAATGATGGATACAAAATATTCAATTACTTCTTTGATTCAACACATTTCTTTTTTAAAACATTATAGTAAAAAGAAAGTATTTTATGGACATGTTCAGCATTCAATATTTCCCTTTAACTAATGACATAGGAATATTTAGTGCACTGTGGCAGAATCTTTCTCAGACTCATTTTGCTTTGACCAAAGAACCTGAGGGACTAGACATTCACAGTAAAGATCAACCTGGGACAGTGGCTCCTAAATTTGTTTATTCATTCTAATAAAGATTAAAAATGGAGACACTCCAAGGATGAAGCAAAGCAGAAGAAAGCTTTATTAATGAGGAGAATTACACTAAAGTAAAAAAATAAAAATAAAAAATAAAAAAAAATAAAAATAAAAAATAAAAAAACCTGGGAAAAGCAAGACAACTCTTGAGCATTAGAGGGAATTTAAAAAACCAGAAAACTACTGAACTTTCTTTCTAGGGAATGTTATATGGCTATGGAAGAAATCAGAAAAAAACTAAGGTAATTGCGTTAAGGCTAGTTATTTCTCTAGGCTATCATAGATGGAGACAATGAGCAGCCCATGTACTCTATGCATATTCCTGGCCAGTCCAGAGAGTTGATATACTTTGTTGAATACTACATACCTATTTGAAGTCATTGAAGGCCTCCTCTGTACACCTATCATTCTATGGTTACAGCTTTGTTAGAACTGACCTTGCCTATTTACTAGCTGTTAGTCATTTAGCTGATATAGCTATTCTTTGAAACTGCACGTGTCTTAAGTGCTATTAACTAGAAAAAGGTCTCTATCCTTGAATGTACCAAAAAGTAGCTGTAGTTATATTAAAATCAACTCCTTATCTATAAAATGGTCTGCAGTGAGTTTCCTGATATAGGTAAAGGATTTCTACTTCATAGAATCTATATTTCCTTGCAATTTAGTCTGGTAGCTGTGTGACAAGCAAGAATATGTAAATGAACAATGATGCCTAGCATATGTTCCCAAGAAGTGTCTCAGGGTAGTTAGTCAGCCAGCCTACCAATAGTGGCCTTGTTTCTCAGAGCCTACTTGTCTCTTATCAGGTTCCCTGGCTACTTATACTCAGTTGCAAACTTTTTGATTCTCATATTTATGATTTGGCTCTTTTAACAATAATCCTCTTTTTAAATTCAGCAGCCATTGTTCACAGAAACATTTAAACAGCTCACAGTTTTCAACATTGGGCCTTTTCTGTATGTCTTAGTAGTTTTGCATTGCTGTGATAAATAGATTGACTAAAATCAACTTGAGTAGAAAAGGGTCTTTTCATCTTATAGCCTGTTGTCAGTCATCCAGGGTGGTCAGTGTCACAACTCAAGGCAAGAATCTGGAGGCATGTAGTGATGTGGAGGCCATAAATGGAAGCTAGTTACTGATCTATTTACTAATAGCTTGTTAACCTTGCTTTTGGACAGCATCTAGGACTACTAGCTCTGGGTGGCAGGACACACAGTGAGTTGAGTCTTCCTATACCAATCATAAGTCAAGAAAATGCTTGACCAGCCCTGTTTCCCACTTGTGAGACAAAATCAGGCAGATTTCTGTAAGTTGAGGGCCAAAATGGTCTCCATATTGGGTTCTAGAACATTCAGTATTACATACCAATAGGCCTTTTCAAAAAAAAAAAAAAAAAAAAAAAACAGAGAGAGAGATAAAGAAACTAGAAATGAAGGAAGGAAGGAGACAGAAAGGAAGGAAGCAATAAGAGAAAGACAGATACAGAAACAGAGGGAGACAGGGGAGAGAGAGAAAGAGAGAAGAAAATGCCTCATTTGGTGGCATGATTTGAATTGTGCTTACCTCTTTCCAAATTATACTAGCTTCTATAAAGTTGACATAAAACTTAGCCAGCACACCTTACTACCTACAAAGAATTAGCACCTCTATCACTACTTCTTTTTTTTAAAGTTACTTAGAAGACTTAATTTTAGGGAATCATAAAATCATCAACACCACTTATTTGTACACTACATCTTCACCCATCACCTCCCTGTTACCATTTTCTTACTGTACATAGTTGTACAGCATTAGTAGCATAAATGAAAGGCAAATACCATTATGTAAAGTGAACTATACAAGTCAAGTACACAGAAATAGATTGAGATAGTAGATAGCATGGGGGTTAGGGAGATATTAGTCAAAGAAGAAAATACCACTTCAAATTTTCCAATTGTCAGGAGGAATGAATTCTGAGGATTCATTGCACAACATGGTGACTGTAAGTGCAAAAATAGCTTAGAGAATATTTTAAGTGTTACCACCCTCAAAATTCTATGAGGTAATCAATATGATGATGTGTCATTCTACTGTATACCAAAGGGAAAAAATAAAGGGCTTGCCAAATTTTAAAATATACACAGACAATTTTCTGGGGAGGAAAATATTATGTACATTTAGGTAATACAATTTTGTTAGTAATGCTATAAAAATAGTTGCTCGCAATTTTAGAGCACATTCTAAAATATGTATGCTGTTTGTATCACTATTAGCACACACTTTCATCAGCATTATCTATAAATAATACAGTAACACAATTTTTAAACTCAATAGTTTCCATTAAGGTTAACAATTCCATATATTTGCATGATGTGGGGCAATCTTATATCATGTTCTCACAACTAAGTTATCACAAAGAATAATTTTGTTACTTTAAAAAATCTTTTTTTGCATGTACCATGGTGCTGTGGATATCGCTCTGTGTAAATAAAGTTCTGATTGGCCAGTGGCCAGGCAGGAAGTATAGGAGGGACAAGCGAGAAGAGAATTCTGGGAAGTAGAAGGTTGGGGGGAGACACTGCCTACCGCCACCATGAAAAGCAACATGTAAAGACACTGGTAAGCCACAAGCCATGTGGCAAAGTATAGACTAACAGAAATGGGTTAATTTAAGATAGAAAAGGTAAATAACAAGCAGCCTGCCATGGCCATACAGTTTGTAAGCAATATAAGTTTTTGTGTGCTTTCTTGGTTGGGTCTGAGCGACTGTGGGACTGGCAGGTAAGAGAGATTTTTCCTGACTATGGGCCAGGCAGAAAAACTCCAACTACAAATGGTGCCCAACATATTGGCAAGAATTTCCACCTAAAACCTGAGAAAAAAGATTCTAAGACGGAGCTAAAAACAGCTTCCTCTCTCAAGTTAGCGGCAGCCTGCCGGTTTGAGCTACTATGGCGGGTTTCTGGCGTGTGCATCTGACCTGCAGTGTGGCGGGAATGAGGAATGTACAAGCAACACTTTACTCTGCTGCATGGTGGATTTAGTTTAAAAAAAAAAAAAAAAAAAAAGAGTTTCTGGGCTATGTGCTGCCTTGACAGAACTGCTTCTGATAGTTGATAGTACACATGGCTCCAGACCCAGACCCAGAGCTGGCGGTAAACTGTACCGCCGCCATGTTGGGATGCAGAGGTGGGCGGAGCCAGCAGCCACAGCAGTGTTTCAGTCTTACAAAGATGGATATTACACAGAGAATCTGGTTTATGTTGTCTTTGGGATTTTTAACAACAAAAAAAGATTTGATCATAAAAGCTGTTGAGTTAAACAAATATGTAAATTTTAAAGGTACCTTGACTTCAAAATTTGGATATAAGGATATGTTGCTTTGGAAAGGAGTCTCTGCTTTTGTTTCCACAGAAAGCCAGAGGCTATGGATTTGTTCCAGATTAAGATACATCAGGTTTGATCAGCCAAGACCACCTGAAAGGTCTCCGATGACACCATGGCCCAGATGATCTGACATCCAGAATGGTTTCAAGACAACTGGCTCAGAGGTTCACCCTAATGGACTACTCTATAATCCTAAAATTTTCTTTGTGTCCCCATAAGATACAGCGCCCCCCTTCAGCAGGAAGTAGTAAGAAAAACTATTCGCACATTCCCAAAATTATCAAGCTGGCTTTGGAGATGGAATTGGCTCACTCCTTCTCTAAACCCAGATGTATTGTTAAAAGAAAAGGTTAAGAGATTCTTGTGTCCCAAATCAGAAGAGCTCTCTGGTGTGGGGCAGAGAAAAACCAATATTTTTATTTAAATCGGGTTGATTATAAATGCGATCTCTTTCTAAAGAAGAAAAGGGGACAGGATGTAGATATAATAGGACAAAAGGGTGGATTAAGGAACTTACTTCTAAAGAGCAATAACTTGTTTAAAATGTTTTACATTGGTATAGACTTTAGTCTATTGATACAAACTTAGTTAATTTTGTTATATTGTGTGTATATTTCTACTCTTGTTTAAGGTATTATGTTTATATAGCTCATTTAAAATTGTAATGGATAATTAAAATAGATTAATAATTAGTCATCTATGATAATCATACTCGTAGCCATGTTAGTTAAGTCTTCTAGGTATACACAGAGATATTTCAGATAGGCAATCTTCAAATACTTCAAAGACCTACAGAATATGGCATTTAAAATACTTTTAAAATTTAGACTTTCTGGACAGTGAGACATGTCTGCTCCTGGCAGCACCGTTTTACTTCAGAGAGGAGGATGGACATTGAAGACACTTCATATGGAGTTTATCTTCACCTTGGCAAAAGTAGCCATTTGGGCAAGAAACTGTTCTTGCCTGGACTGCTTGATCGACTGGACATGCAGGACCCATAGAAAGGTGACCACTAAACTTTGCTTGACAAAATGGTCCTTCAGGTTCCTGCTTCACAGAGGAAACTGCCAGACATTCTACAGGACACTGAGAGAAGTGATCGAGAGACTCTAGCCCTGTGGGCTGAAGACAGATGCCCCAACTTTACAAAGGAACATTAGGTGACTGTCCAGGCTGCCAGCTGTTTCTGTCTACTCTTGCAAGACTCCTGAAAAATGTTTACATCCTTCTCCCAGTTCTCAGGTAATATTATATCCTTCTGAGGTCTTTGATGTGGTTGAAGACTAGATAGTTATAATTTCCTCAGTTATGATACAAGATAAGTTACATATAAAACCTTAGACTCACAAATATAAGATAGATAGGATATCTTCTTTAATATTGTAACTGTAATTCTTGCTTGATAATTGTTTTGTTATATGTAATTGTACTATGTAAAAGTTAAAACCTTCCTTTAAAAAAAAAGAAAAGGGGAAGTGCTGTGGATATCTCTCTGTGTAAATAAAGTTCTGATTGGCCAGTGGCCAGGTAGGAAGTATAGGCGGGACAAGAGAGAAGAGAATTCTGGGAAGTAGAAGGTTGGGGGGAGACACTGCCTACTGCCACCATGAAAAGCAACATGTAAAGACACTGGTAAGCTACAAGCCATGTGGCAAAGTATAGACTAACAGAAATGGGTTAATTTAAGATAGAAAAGGTAGATAACAAGCAGCCTGCCACAGTCATACAGTTTGTAAGCAATATAAGTTTTTGTGTGCTTTCTTGGTTGGGTCTGAGCGACTGTGGGACTGGCGGGTAAGAGAGATTTGTCTTGACTATGGGCCAGGCAGAAAAACTCTACACCATGGCATATATACAGTAAAGGTCAGTTTTGTAGTCTCTTGACTTCTTCCACCCTGTGAATACTGGGAACTGAACTCAGGTCACCAGGATTGTTGGTAGCTTCATTTACTCTCTGAGTTATCTCACTTGCCAACAATTATATTTTGAAAGTCATCTTAGTTATTGCCCGTTTTTGCAACTGTGAACTAAACTGTTGTACTTATGAATCTGTAGATTTGTGTAGTACCAGTTTTTAATTCATTCAAGTAACTAAGAGGATGAATGTTACATTATCCAGCTATGTTTTGTTTCTTTATAATACGTACTAATACTGTATGTATCCATAAAGTAGCTGCATTGTTTTTCATTTTGAAAGCAAAAAATAGGCATTTCTGTTGATCATCATTTTTTCTAGTATTTGATGTTCTTTTTATTTTTTCCTTTCAAAAGCATTTGTGGCATTAATTCTGATTAGTATGACTGAAGTTATCTTGGGACATAACAGGCATGATTTATCTCAGAAAACCTAATCATCTTTTTTCCTTATTTTTTCAATAGAATTTAAATAGGCAAAATCCTTAGGTTGGTATATGGAATATTAGCACTAGAACCTGATGTTTACAATGTGTCAGACTCTTTGATATTATCTTTAAACAAACCAGGTAGATTTTTAATTGAGTATAAACTTTATGGAATTCTAGATCTTTCCACCTCTCTTTTTCAGTCTCTTGCTTCCTTGGAACCAGTTCTAACTTACTGAGTGTCTTAGTTATTTTTCTATTGCAATGAAGAGACACCACAGCCAAGGAAACTTATAGAAGAAAAGATTTAATGGGAGCTTTCATACAGTTTGCAAGGGATAAAGTCAATGACCATTATGATGGGTTGCATGGCAGCAGACAGGTAGGCACAGTAATCAAACAGTAGCTGAGTTTTTACATTTCATCTACAAACATGAGGTAGATAGTGTAATACTATGGACATTTGAAACCTTATAGCCCACCCCCAGTGACATACCTCCTTCAACAAGGTTATACCTGTTACCCTTTCTCCAAATATTTCTAACACCTGAGGACAAAACATTTAAATATATGATCCTGTGAGGGCCATTCTCACTCAAAACATCATACTGACTGTCTATTTTTTCTAACATTACTCATTATTACAAGTCTATAATTGTATATTGTCTGAAATTTCCCAATGACATGAAAACTAACTTTTAATGTAGTCATTATATGTAATCCTTTAGATATTTTGTCCATTTTAATAAACATTTTATTGAGATATGATTTACTTGTATATATTTGTACTTATTGCATGCACAATTATTGATATGTTTTACATGTACAAATGCATACGTTGGTAATTTGAATGAAATCTTTTTTCTCAGAATCCACAGTCCCAAGTTGGTGATGCTGTGATACTATTTGGTGATATTTAGGTGATATAGCCTTCATAGAGGAAGTGCATCACTGGAGGTAGATTCTGAGAGTAAAAGGCCTTTCTTATTTCTAGTTTGCTCTCTCATGGTGCTTTTGTTTCAAGTTGTAAGTTCTCAACTTCCTTATACTGGTGTCCTTCCTGCTGCTTTCTACAATGCCTTCTATGATGGCTATTTTTAGTTGTCAAGTTATATACATCTGGAATTAACTAAATCACAAGTGACTTGGTACACTGGTGATAGATATTTTTTAATTGAATCTTTTGGGGTGGGAAGATACACCATTAATCAAGATCTTTTACGTAGGAATGTTCACCTTTAACTGGGCCTTCAGGTAACAGTATATATATAGGAAATGGAAGGAGGAAGTTTTCATGCTTTTTTCTGCCTATCCTCACTCTCTCTGGCATGTCCATTCATTCACTGGCATTAGAGTCTAATTTAGAATTCCAGCATATATTGAAGACCAGCTGATAAATACAGACTGCAAACAATTCTAATAAGTCTACACACATACATGTTTATTCAGTCTATGAGTTATGTCCCTCTTGAGAACCCTGACAAGTACAGATTTTGGTAGCATAAGTGATTCAATACAAGAAAAATATGCCCACACCTGTAGTTAGTGAAGCTTCTCCTTGAAGCTCAGAGAGTATTGAGAGCCTGTCTTATGAACTATTATACAAATTCAAGACAAATGAATTTCATTATTCAGATTCACGAACTATAGGAAAAAGGGATTTTGTGACACTAATATAAAACTTTTGTGGAAAAATAAGAAAAATGATGGTTTGTCCTAGCATCTCTGGATACATTTACTACATTTACAAAGGGAAAGAATAAACTCCATGATAAAATTACCTAAATTCTAGCATCAAAGAATGTGATGAAATATAGCAGTGAACTCAGTGAAAACAAAACAGACCAACTCCAGATGAGCATAGGTAGTCTAAAGGTTTCTAGCTGGTGGCACACACATTTAATCTGAGCACTCAGGAGGCAGAGATATGTCTGTTTCTCTGTGAATTGAAAGCCACCCTGGACTATATGAGATTGATTCAGTCTAGGAGAGAAACAAAGCCAGGCAGTGGTGGCACACACTTTTAATCACAGTACTTGGGATCTACATGCTTTTAATTCAAGCATTTGAGAACTCATGCCTTTGCTTGGGAAGTACATAAGCCTTTAATCCCAGGAAGTGACGTCTAGGCAGAGAAAGGTATATAAGGCATGAGCAGACAGGAACTAGAGGCATTTTCAGGCTGAGGAGTTGGTGAGGTAAGAGGTGGTGGCTGTGGCTTGTTCCTTTGTCTCTCTGATCTTTCAGCATTAACCCTAACATCTGGTACCAGGTTTTTTTTTTTATAAAAGACCTTTCAGAATTCAAACTTCTGGTATCCAACTTGTGGGGTATGAATTCATGAAAATGCTGCTTACCTGTGACCTTGCCATGCCTGGTTCAGGTGTGAGCTACATGCTACATGCAGCTGGAATCTCCTCCCTGCCTGGGCTAGATTCCCTAACCTGCTGCCTAAATTTTTGTTGCAGCCTCTCTGCAGCAAATTCCATAGGTTTCTGGGCTCCAAAAACACAGGTGTTAGCCACTTTTGCCCACTTCCCCTGGACAGATGGCTCGATATTTTGAGTCTTTCCTCTCCTGGTGGGTTTGGCTTTCTCTGGGTGGGCCCCATCCTCAGGCTGCTTCCACACCATCATCTGAATCTACATTGTCAACAGATTTGGTGAGTCAATTGGGATTTCTTAAAGGGAGGAATTAGTTAAAAGAAAGTTTTGGGTTTTTTTTCACATTAACAAATGGGAAACATTTCTACAATGAAGAGAGTTTGGTCTTTGTTTGATAGTACATTAGACAACCTGAAAATGGAACAATTGAATGAGACAATAATTAATGTTAATGGGATGCATGTAATGTCAATTATAAATATTATTTGTTCAATCATTTCTGTTTTATCATTAAAAAGGTTAGTTAATATGAGTGCCAAGATAAAATTTTTAGAAAAATCTGTTAAAACAGATCATAAATACATTCAGATCCAGACAGAAGACTTTAAAGGAGAGCCAATCTCAGCATTGCATTATAAGAAACAACCTAAGATTTTCAAACAGCCAACATTTATCTATCCAGTAACTTTACAGGAACTGCCACATGACAGATATCTTCAAGGCTGTATACAAGCTAATTGGACTCCTGTGCAAGTGTTAGATTTGAGGAGATACAAAGAATCAATAGTCTCATATGGTATCCACTCATTTGTTTTGAAGCAGATGTTAAACTTGGAGTCAAGTTGTAATAGAATTATCCCTTAAGACAGGAGAGATTGATTATGGACTCTTAACGACTTTCAAAGATTATTAGGAGACATTTCCAATATATTGATCACTATTAGGGTAAAAAATGATGAACTGAGTAATTTGTTCAAAACCTTAGAGGGTGACAAGGACTTAAACAGTCTAAGAAAATTATCAGCTGAAGTAGACAGAAAACTGGCTTTGGTGGAAAAGAAAATACAGGATGCACATGTGTATCATTGGGATTCAAAGCTTGATTGCATTTTGGTTACTTTACCCTCTAAGCATTCTCCTGTAGAAATCTTAATGTAGAGGGAAGATATTATATTGGAATGGATATTTCTACCAAATAAACAGAGTAAAAAATTAAAAACTTATATAGAAAAGATCTCTGAGTTAATTTTAAAAGGAAAATTAAGACTTTGTCAATTAGCAGGAATAGACCCAGCAGAAATTATAGTGCCTTTAACATATTATAAAATTGACAAATTATGGGCAGAAAGTGAACCTTGGCAAGATGCTTGCAGTAAGTTTTGGGGAAAGATTAAAAATAAATATCCCAAATGTAGCTGGAAAGTTTCTCTCCAAGTCCCACCAAGCCCCTGCAGTTCCACAACCCACTTATAAAATAATACTCAGAAGCTTATATTACTTATAAACTGTATGGCCATTGCAGGCTCCCTTCTATCTAGTTCTTATATCTTCAATTAACCCATTTCTATAAATCTATACCTTGGCATGTGGCTTATGGCTTACTGCTGAAAGAATGGTTTTGCACATTGAGATGGCAGAATTTATCCCTGATGAGTCAGAATTAAATTTTTTGTTTATTCAGTTATAAGATATAATTAGGAATAGGAAGCATACCTTATATATAATGCACATTTGATCTTATATGGGTCTACAAGGGCTTCCAGAATAAGATAATGATGAGATTGATAAACTATTGATAGAAAATATGCTGGAGGCCTCAGAATTTCATTAAAATCATCATGTCAATAGTAAGGATTTAAAAATGAATTTTCCATAACCTGGCAACAAGCCAAGGAAATTATAAGGAAATGTCCCACTTGTTATTTTTACAATCAGACTCCACTACAAGCAGGATGTAACCCAAAGTGTACTCAGAGGGATGAAATCTGGTAGATCAATGTGTTTCATTTTGTAGAATTTGAAAAATTAAAATATGTACACATCATTGATGCCTATTCAAGATTTCAATGGACAACTATTCTGAGTTCAGAAAAGGCTAATTCTGTAATCATGCATTTGCTAAAAGTTACATCCATTATGGGTATACCTGTACAAATCAAGGCTGACAGTGCTCCAACATATGTCTCTGGTAAAATGAAATAGTATTTTGCTTATTACAATATAAAACACGTTAAAGGTATACCACACAATCCTACAGGCCAAGCAGTTATAGAAAGATCAAATCAAGCTCTTAAAGATAAGCTCAATAAACAGAAAGGGGTAACAAAGTCCCCAAGAAATATATTACATAATACTTCAATAACTTTGAATTTTTTCAATGCTAATAAGTAAGAAATAACATTTGTGGAAAGACAATGGATAACAGAAAAAAACTACAGAATTTAATCAGCCTGTATACTTTAAAGGTGTGCTGACATCAGAATGGAAACCAGGATTTATGTTACATTGGGGACAAGGTTTTGCTTTTGTTTCCATAGGAGAAGAAATGTGATGCATACCATCAAAATTGATAAAGGTTCTATTTGATCCAGAGAGATATCTTAATTAGAATAGGTGATATTTCATCAACCAGTGTGACCATTCAATTTAAACTAACTTATACCACTTTCAAATGTTTTTCATTTAATCATATATAACGAAGGATTTTTTTTTTTTTTTTGGTCTTTCAGGGGAATGAAGGCTAAGAATTCTGAAGAGTACTGTATATATTGTATATAATATATGCAGTCCAGAATTACTTGAAAAATTTCCAGTACATTATCAATTGACAAGTTCAGAGAAAATACTCTATCCTATTTTGGTGAGTCCAAAGTGTTGTACATAATTAATTTTCTATCCTAACTTGTATTACCAACCAAATACTATTTTTTGATGTCTTTCAAAATTATACACTTTACACCTCTTTAGTGAATTTATTTTCTGATTTTTTTAACAAGGAAAGCTATACCTATAACTATCTAGTCTTCAGTTCCCTCAGAGACCCAAGAAGGAAAAAAAAATCTAAGTAAGCAGGAAGTGGAAGCAACTTCCAAAAAATGTGAGAAATGACAGAAACAACTAGCTCCTGGAGAGTCACCCAAGGTTCCTGTGCAACACTGGGGCCTGCAGGCCTAGCATATCTGATAGATTCATCTGTGAAGTGGGATTGTCTAAAGGGCCTTCCTGCCTTGTCTTGGAAGGGTTTGGCAGTCCTTCCTTTTGTGTCCTGCTTGTTCATTTGGACAGCATACCATCAGCAGTTGACATCAGTTGACTTTCTTGCCCTGTGGCTAACTTTTGCCACAAAGAAAGTTAACTCCAAATGGAGTTTCTTTGATGCCCAGCATCTTCCCTGAAGTAGATTGGTGCTTCCAGGAGTAGACATGTCTCATAGTCATTAAAAAAAGGAATCTATGTTATTAAACATCTTAAATGCCATATTTTGTATATTGCTGAAGTATTTGAAGATGACTTGTCTATCTAAAATATATTTACTTAACCTTGAAAACATACCTAACATGACTACAAGTTTGATTATAATAACTAACTACTTTCATTTCTTTATATCCTAATTAGTTGGTAATAATCACTTTCAAGGACTAGTAATTTTCATTACATTTTTAAATGAGCTTTATAAGTACAATACCCTGAACAAGAGTAGAAATATATATAAAGTATGTTCTAACAAAAATAATCTCAAATTTGTATCAATATACACAATTTGAATATAATATAAAAAATCCAATCCAATGTAAAATATTTAAAACTAGTACTTGCTTCTTACAAGTAGATTAAATAATCTAACCTTTTTATTTTGTCATATCCATATTCTCCTTTTTTCTTTTCAGAGAAGATTCAATAATATGTTTTTTATCTTATCATAGGTATAACTTTTTTCAGAGCAGATTCAATAATCTATATTTTTATCATATCATTTCTATATAATACATTTCTGTATCAAGAGGTTATCTTACCTGAGGAAGTAGTCTTTCCATTCTCAGTAGAAGCTGTATTTCCACCCCTAATTCCTGAAATATCATCTTTTCTGCCTTTGAAATCAACCCTTCATCTGCTAAACCAGCAGTGACCCTCTCTGAAGAAGATGTTAGGTAAGACAATTCTGTTCTCTCACAGGACCTACCAATTTGCCTTAAGACCTAAAACCAGACTAAAGGCTAAGCACTTTCTTACAGGAGAGATAAAAATTTCAGCCAATGAAGAGGTGTACTATACTTCTAAACAGCTTAATGGGTTTGCTTATTCATTCAAACAGAAGTTGGGGAATGTGTGTGGGAATGGATTTTAAGAGTGTGGAATAATGGTGGAAGGATCATAAAACTGCATCAGTCTGAATTTATTGACATGGACCTTCTGAGTGGAGATGCTGGGTTAAATGTGGGAGCTTTTGCAGTTAAAAGGATGTCAAACCAGGCACATGCCTTTAATCCCAGCACTCGGGAGGCTGAGGCAGGTGGATCTCTGTGAGTTCAAGGCCAGCCTGGGCTACCAAGTGAATGCCAGGAGAGGTGTAAATCTACACAAAGAAACCCTGTCTCGGAAAAAAAGGGGGGGGGGTAATCAAAGTTTTACTTGAATGTTTGGCTGAAGCATTTTTCAAAAAATATCTTATTGAAAAGGAGTTGGAGATGCCTGATATCCTTTGGGTTATTGTTGATGAAAAGATTTTAAGGCTAGGGTAATTTGCAATGCTAGAGTGGGTGTGTTGTGTAAAACATAATCCTCCACAAAAGGAAGAAACAGAAGACTTGCCCTTCGCTAATCTTATAAGAGGCAAAATAGTGAGTGGGGCACCAGCATATTTGGAGAGCATTCATTTTACCTTTTTCCTTGCATCACACATTTGAGCCCCAAAGAAGAAGAGGGCAGGTATTAGCACTGAATTGTCAAAGGCAAGATGATCATAGTTATAAGGAACAGAACAGTATAGGCAAAACACTGTCCATAATATTCTGATCCATAATGGGCAGCACAGGCAAAGTGAATTTTATAGTGATATTATACACATATATTTTTGGTATTGGCCAATCAATCACGGTGTTTCCAGATAAGAAATAGATAAGTAGAGTTTTGAATTGTCATGTGCCTAAGGACTTATACACAGCCTCACAGCATTTTATTCTTTCTATTGTAACATGAACTTATTTCCATTAGGTGACTTTCAGAGAATTTATTTAATTTTGGGGGTTTATAGCATTAAATTTTAAATTTTGACAAACTAGTTCATTTAACAGAGGAAATTTCAGGGCATCCCAGCATTTAGAAAGCAACTTCAGTATTACTAATAGGCTTTAGCATATTTAGTGATATTTGAAAACAGTATGAAACAGATTAGGAAAATTTGTGAAACTTCCAATTTGAGGTTGAGGATAAGATGTAGCACTATTAATTAGTGATACAGTATTTTATACCATAAGCATATCCCATATTCGATCACAAGCACTTTCCTAAGTGTCTGTTGCAACTGTTTTTCTAACATGCCTTATATGAATGATAGACTATGGGGTAATCTATATGATATTGGTTTGCTGATATAAATAACATCAGAGTTATATAGTCACAGGATGTCTTCCAAGATCTTAAAGGATGTCATAGAAGTCCAAGCAATCTGCATGTCAATCCAAGGTCCTGAAAGCAGCCTGCTAGTGTAATTTGTGAAAATTAGAGAGTGATGCCAAAACTTTAGTGAGTATCCAAGGGAAATACAGGTGCTAGAAATGTGGGAAGAATGCTGTATTGTAGTTAGAGTTTTCCTGCCTGGCCCAGTCAGGACAAATCTCTCTTGCCTGCCAGTCCCACAGTCACTCAGACCCAACCAAGAAAGCACACAGAAACTTACATTGTTTAGAAACTGTATGGCTGTGGCAGGCTTCTTATTATCTCCTTCTTCTATCTTAAATTAACCCATTTCTGTTAGTCTATACTTTGCCACATGGCTTATGGCTTACCAGTGTCTTTACATGTTGCTTTTCATGGCGGCGGTAGGCGGTGTCTCTCCCCAGCCTTCTACTTCCCAGAATTCTCTCCTCTCTTGTCCCGCCTATACTTCCTGCCTGGCCACTGGCCAATCAGAACTTTATTTACACAGAGAGATATCCACAGCACTTCCCCTTTTCTTTTTTTTTTTTTTTTAAGGAAGGTTTTAACTTTTACATAGTACAATTACATATAACAAAACAATTATCAAGCAAGAATTACAGTTACAATATTAAAGAAGATATCCTATCTATCTTATATTTGTGAGTCTAAAATTTTATATGTAACTTATCTTGTATCATAACTGAGGAAATTATAACTATCTAGTCTTCAACCACATCAAAGACCTCAGAAGGATATAATATTACCTGAGAACCGGGAGAAGGATGTAAGCATTTTTCAGGAGTCTTGCAAGAGTAGACAGAGACTGCTGGCAGCCTGAATAGTCACCTAATATTCCTTTGTAAAGTTGGGGCATTTGTCTTCAGCCCACAGGGCTAGAGTCTCTTGGTCACTTCTCTCAGTGTCCTGTAGAATGTCTGGCAGTTTCCTCTGTGAAGCAGGAACCTGAAGGACCATTTTGTCAAGCAAAGTTTAATGGTCACCTTTCTATGGGTCCTGCATGTCCAATCGATCAAGCAGTCCAGGCAAGAACAGTTTCTTGCCCAAATGGCTATTTTTGCCAAGGTGAAGATAAGATATGAAGTGTCTTCAATGCCCATCCTCCTCTCTGAAGTAAATCGGTGCTGCTAGGAGCAGACATGTCTCACTGTCCAGAAAGTCTAAATTTTAAAAGTATTTTAAATGCCATATTCTGTAGACCTTTGAAGCATTTGAAGCTTACCTGTCTATCTGAAATATCTCTTTATACCTAGAAGACTTAACTAACACGGCTACAAGTATGATTATCATAGATGACTAATTATTAATCTATTTTTAATTATCCATTACAATTTTAAATGAGCTGTACAAACATTATACCTTAAACAAGAGTAGAAATATACACACAGTATAACAAAATTAACTTTAGGTTTGTATCAATAGACTAAAATCTATACCAATGTAAAACAATTTAAATGAGTTGTTGCTCTTTAGAAGTTCCTTAATCTACCCTTTCATCCTATTATATCTATATCATATCCCCTTTTTATCTTTAGAAAGAGATTGCATTTATAATCAACCTGTTTTAAATAAAATATTGGTTTTTCTCTGTCCCACACCAGAGGGCTCTTCTGATTTGGGACATAAGAATATTTTAACCTTTTCTTTTAACAATACATCTGGGTTTAGAGAAGGAATGAGCCAATTCCATCTCCAAAGCCAGCTTGATAGTTTTGGGAATGTGGGCGTAGTTTTTCTTACTACTTTCTGCTGGAGGGGGGTGCTATATCTTATGGGGACACAAAGAAAATTTTAGGATTATGGAGTAGTCCATGAGGGTAAACCTCTGAGCCAGTTGTCTTGAAACCATTCTGGATGTCAGATCATCTGGGCCATGGTGTCATCGGAGACCTTTCAGGTGGTCTTGGCTAATCAAACCTGATGTATCTTAATCTGGAACAAATCCATAGCCTCTGGCTTTCTGTGGAAACAAAAGCAGAGACTCTTTTCCAAAGCAACATATGCTTATATCCAAATTTTGAAGTCAAGGTACCTTTAAAATTTACATATTTATTTAACTCAACAGCTTTTACGATCAAATCTTTTTCTGCAGTTAAAAGTCCGAAAGACAAGAAAAACCAGATTCTCTGTGTAATATCCATCTTTGTAAGATTGAAACGCCTCTGTGGCTGTTGGCTCCACCCACCTCAGCTTCCCAACATGGCGGTGGTTCAGTTTACCATCAGCTCTGTGTCTGGAGCCATGTGTACCATCAACTATCAGAAGCAGTGCATAGCCCAGAAACCTTTTTTTTTTTTTTTTTTTTTTTTTTTAACTAGCAAAGGCTAAATCTACCATGCAGCAGAGTAAAGTGTCTCTTGTAGATTTCTCATTCCCGCCACACTGCAGGTCATACACACACGCCAGGAACCTGCCATAGTAGCTCAAACCTGCAGGCTGCAGCTAACTTGAGAGAGACAACTAGGAAGCTGTTTTTAGCTCTGTTTTAGAATCTTTTTTCTCAGGTTTTAGGTGGAAATTCTTGCCAACACCTTGGGCTCCATTTGTAGTTAGAGTTTTCCTGCCTGGCCCAGTCAGGACAAATCTCTCTTGCCTGCCAGTCCCACAGTCACTCAGACCCAACCAAGAAAGCACACAGAAACTTACATTGTTTAGAAACTATATGGCTGTGGCAGGCTTCTTGTTATCTCCTTCTTCTATCTTAAATTAACCCATTTCTGTTAGTCTATACTTTGCCACATGGCTTGTGGCTTACCAGTGTCTTTACATGTTGCTTCTCATGGCGGCGGTTGGCAGTGTCTCTCCCCAGCCTTCTACTTCCCAGAATTCTCTCCTCTCTTGTCCCGCCTATACTTCCTGCCTGGTCACTGGCCAATCAGAACTTTATTTGCACAGAGCGATATCCACAGCACTGTATGTTAAGGGAAGCTGTAGGCAGCATGCAAAACCTGCTGAAGAGAAATTCTTGTAGGATGCAACAAGCAATATAGTAGAGAAAAGATTTCCCTATCTCTTGAGAGTCATGTTCTTCCACAGTGTGCTCTGAATGTGATATACTGGGTATATGGATTTAATATTTCTCCTGCTGAGTTCTGGGTTGGCATTAGTCATGTCTGCCTATTTGATGGTTTCTATTCCTTTGAAATGAGAATGTTTGCCATTCTCTTGTCCCACCTTTGCATCTTGGGATTATTGAACTTCATTTTGTCATGATCTCAAAGCTGAGTTTGTACTAAGTGTTAGGAGAGAATCTAAAATTGAAAATTTGAGTAATGTTGGAAGAATTAAACTGAGGAATAGTGGGGGGAAAAGTGGATATTTTCTTCCTTTTCCCCTGCTTAGCTCAACAAGAACCTTTGCAGGCTGCTATAGATATTGCTCTGGATGCTGTGAATGTGTTGCTCTGATTGGTTAATAAATAAAGTGCTGATTGGCCAGTAGCCAGGCAGGAGATATAGGCGGGACTAGCAGAGAAGAAAATTCTTGGAAGAGTCAGAAATCGCCCAGCCAGACACACAGGAAGCAAGATGTGAAGACAGAACTGAGAAAAGGTACTGAGCAATGTGGTTAAACATAAAGAAGAATAATAATTATGGTTTAATTTAAGTGTAAGAGCTAGTCAATAGCTAGCCTGAGCTAATGGCCAAGCAAGCCTCTGTGTGTTTACTTGGATCCAAGAAGCTGCAGGACTGGCAGGTGAGAGAGATTTACCTGACCATGGGCCAGGTGGGACACAGGAAAACTTCAGCTACAAATTGTGTCCAACAGCTCAAGTTTCCAACTAAGTTCCTGCTTCATGTCTCATATGGGTGGCAAGATACAGCAATATGCAGGCTTGGCTTAAGCTATTCTATGTCGGGTTCATGGCATGCAAGTTTGACCTACACCACATTACACAGAGGTGTCTCCAAGGTGTGCACTATGCTGTGTGTTGTATATAGTTCTTGCTAGTTTAAAAAATAAGTTTTGGGGCTGCACGCTGCTTTGATAGAGGTATAGACTTACTGCCTCCCAGAGTCAGGTAGTGAGCATGTTTCCTCTGAAGCTGGTGGTAAACATAGTTTTACCATGTTGAAAAGCTGAATTTGGTGGAGACAGCAGCCAAGGCTTCTGTTTCAGTACTAGTGATTGTAGTTTAAAGCAATAGTTACACAATAAGACAGATTCAGATGAAATAGTTTACAATGTGTATAAAAATGTATGTAGACTTGGAAGAGAGACAAAAAGGAATATATGCAGTTATATAAAGAAATAGTTTAAAAAATAAAGTCTTTAAAGAGACAGTAAATGTAATATAAAAATCAGCCATGTAAAGATGGATATTACACAGAGAATATGGATTATATTGTCTTTGGAATTTTTAATTTCAGAAAGACATTTGATTGTAAATGCTGCTCAGTTAAACAAATGTGTATATTATAAAAGTACCTTGACTTCAAAATTTGGATGTAAGAATATTTTGCTTTAGAAAGGAGGCTCTGCTTTAGTTTCCACAGAAATCAAGAGGCTATATATTTTTTCTAGATTAAGATACATCAGGTTTGACCAGCCAAGACACTTGAAAACCTGATGACACCATGGCCCAGATGATTCAACATCCAGAAGGGTTTCAAGGCAATTGGCTCAGACAATACAGCCTCACAGACTACTCCATAATCCTAAATTTTTCTTTATGTTCCCATAAGAATACAATGCCTTCATTCAATAGGAACTAGTATGAAAAGCTACACCCAAATCCACAAATATACCAAGCTGGCTTTAGAGATAGAATTGGCTTACTCTTCTCTAACCCCAAGCATATTTGCTAAAAGAAAAGGTTGAAATATTCTTCTGTTATACTGTTATATATCAGAAGAGCCCCCTGGTATGGGACAGAGAAAAAACAATATTTTTATTTAAAGCAGGTTGATCATGAATAAAATCTCTTTCTAAAGAAGAAACGGGAACAGTATAGATATGATAAGATGAAAGGGTAGATTAATGAACCTGCTTTAAAGAGCAACAACTTGTTTAGAAATGTGTTACATTGCTGTAGATTTTAGTTTATTGATACAAAGTTGAAGTTAATTTTGTTATACTGTATATATATATATATATATATATATATATATATATATATATATATATATATATGTGTGTGTGTGTGTGTATATACATTGTAGAAATATATATATATATATATATATATATATATATATATATATATATATATATATATATATATATATTTCTACTCTCATTTGAAGTATGTTTAGGTAACTCAGTTGGATTGTAATGGATAATTAAAATACAGATTAATAATTAATCTGTATGATAGTCAAACTTATAGTCATGTTAAATTTTCTAGGTATACATAGATATAATTCAATTAGGTAGGTGATTTTCAAACACTTCAAAAACCTATAGAATATGGCATTTAAAAGTTTTAAAAATTTGGACTTTCTAGACAGTGAGACATGTCTGTTCCTGGCAGCACCAATTTACTTCAGAGAGGAGGATGAGCATCAAAGGCACTCTATATGGAGTTTATCTTCTTCTTGGCAAACATAGCCATTTGGGCAAGAAACTGTTCTTGCCTTGATTGCTTGGCAAAATTATGTATTGACTGGACATGCAGGACCCATAGGAAGGTGACCAATGAACTTTGCTTGGCAAAATGGTCCTTCAGTTTACTGCTTTGCAGAGGAAACTGCCAGACATTCTACAGGACACACAGAGAAGTGACTGAGAGATTCTGGGCCTGTTGGCTGAAGACAGATGCCCCAACTTTACAGAGGAACTTTGGATGATTGTCTAGGAAGCCAGTTGTCTCTGTCATTCTAGATTTTTGAAAGTTGTTTATAATGCACTTCCTGTTTACTTAGGTAATATTATATCCTTCTGAGGTCTTTGATGTAGTTGAAGACTAGATAGTTATAATTTCCTCAGCTATGACAAAAGATAAGTTAGATATATAACCTTAGACTCACAAATCTTTAAGTTTGCCAAATACAAATAGACTAGATATTGTAACTATAATTATTGCTTGTTTTTGTTATATATAATTTTACTTTGTTAAAGTTAAGACCTTTTTTTGGAAAAAACAAAAGAAAATGGGCAGTGCTATGGATATCGTTCTGTATGCTGTGACTGTGTTGCTCTGATTGGTTAATAAATAAAGTGCTGATTGGCCAGTAGCCAGACAATAAATATAGATGAGACAAGCAGAGAAGAGAATTCTGGGAAGAATTAGGAGTTGCCAGCCAGACACACAGGAAGCAAGATGTGAAGGCAGAACTGAGAAAAGGTACCAAGCCACGTGGCTAAACATAAATAAGAATTATGGGTTAATTTAATTGTAAGAGTTAGTCAACAGTTGGCCTGAGCTAATGGCCAAGCAGTTTTAATTAATATAATCCTCTATGTGTTTACTTGGGTCCAAGCAGGTGCAGGACTGGCAGGTAAGAGAGATTTGTCCTGACCATGGGCCAGGTGGGACACAGGAAAAGTTCAGCTACATTAGGCTATGGGAACAATCATGAAGTTTATAAATGGAATTTATCCCTAAAGCATGGACCCTCCTGGCAGTGTTGTGAGTTCCTATTCCAGTTTCATGTCTGTTGCTCTAATAAAATACTTTTACAAACAGCAACTGAGGGGAGAAAGAATGTATTTGGCTTAGTATGCTAGGTTATAGTCGACCATTGCTAGGAAGTCAAGATACAAACTCTAAGCAGCTAGTCATGTTCATTCACAGTAAAGAGAAGAAAAACAAACAACAATAACAACAAAAGAACCAAATGCCTATATTCCCAGCTCACTTCTTTCACTCTTGTAAACTCCATGGCCAATGCCAGGATCTGGTAATCACCACATTCAAGGTTATTCTTCCCAGCACAATTAAACAATTAAGAGCAATCCTTATCAAATATTCCTAAAGACCAACTGGATCAAGGCACTCTCTCATTGGAATTCTCTTCCCAGATGATTTTAGGTTATGTCAAGCTTATATTAAAAATTAACCATCATAGAATCTTCAAGAAATATGGCCTAGGGTTGGGGATTTAGCTCAGAGGTAGAGCATTTGCCTAGCAAGTGCAAGCCTGTGGGTTGGATCCTCAGCTCCAAAAAAAAAAAAAAAAAAAAAGAGAAATGTGGCCTAAATTGGAGAAGTTAGATCATTCAGGATATGCACCTGAAGGGGGATATTTAGACCCCAAGTCTTTCTTTCATTGGCTTCTTGTCTGCCAGGAACTAAATAGTTGTTTTATTAAATGCTCCCAGAAAAGAGGTGCTACCTTACCATAGGCACAAGAGCAGCAGAACTAACTCAAGAATTTTCTTACAGCAAAGTAAAGTTGGCTAATATATACCCTAAAGCAATGAACATCATGTGACATTTTTTCTAGACAACAGATAGAACATAACACTAGAAGAAATGTAAAAGTACAAGTGGTCCAACTGTCTCTTTCATTTAATTATTTAGATAAATTCTGTATCTCATCTACAAAACTAAAAATCATGTGAATCAAAACTTGTAGTTTCTAGAATAATGCACTTCCATTAGTGTTCTAAGCAAATGTCCACATTACCATGTAATAGTTTCTTTCTCATCACTTCTGGCATCTGGTGACACTTCACAAATATTGGTATACAGGTGGTGTAGAAACTTTCTCTTGGTACTTATAAGAACAAATACAATTTAAAAATTAAAGTAGCAGTGTCTCTTTTCCTGTCGGGAAATAGAAGAAAACGTGCCCCTTTTATCGTTGCTAGAGCCTATTCCTTAGAAATTTTGCAAATATAGTATTATTTTAGAATTTGAAAAGTAAAGGGGTATTTGTCAATGTATTTTTCCCTCTACTTTATGACCCATTCAATTATGGGCCAGGGAATGAATAAATAAATTGAAAAAAATTATGAGTCATTTTATTAAATGCCAACATATAATAGCCCTCTCTCTAAGTACCTATAAAAAGTTAAGTTCATTTGCTTTTTTATTATTGCTTGATAGAAAAATAATTATTTTGCTTTGAAATATTATTAAATAATATATATGATAAAATATGCCTCAGAAAAACTTAACTCTTTTATATTTTAATAATTGCTGGAGCTTTAATATTATATGTATATGCACATATATATATATATAATTATATATAGTATCAAAGTTAGACATTTTGCTACTGTTATCTTTTACATTTTATGAGTTAATTTAGAAATAACTGAGTTACACAATTAACTCTTAATAAGTATATATCTTGCTACATTGATTGCTTTTGATACTAAATTTTTAGAACAATAGAATTATTAAAGCTCATTTCTGATCAAGATTTTGTCTCTAATCCATGGTATATAACATATATCTATGTTAAAACTTCAGGGTTAAAGTAAAGTTGAAACAAAGAACCTGTTGTTTTGATTCTGACATTTGGTGAAACTTTGAGTTTTTAATCTGCCACATTTATAAGGTTGCAAAATTGATGATAAACACATAAAGGCACTTATGCCTGAATATACATCTATAATTTTATAATGCACTATAAATTTGAATATGCATGAATCTCTGCCTAATTTGTGGGTTAATATGATGTTTACTCTTTTGCATGTATATATGATTGCTACTGTTTGTATGTATGTCTTGATATTAAAATACACATATTTTTATTTAAAATATATGAAAAACAATTTTAAATAATCTGTGAGCTATAAATGAAATAATTACCAGTGGTGTACTGAATTTGGCTATCAAAGACAAAGTCATCTACCTATTTGCTTAATACTTATATTCATTGTAATACCTACTAAACACATTGATATGTATTCTACTTTCCCACAACTGTAACTAATAGATTTTCAAATTTTTAGTTCTTGGTAATTTATTTTTTGTAATCTAAAATTTATCTGATTTGTTCATCTCTGCTCTCTGTACATTATAGGACATTTACTAAAATAAATTTTCACTATACTTTTTTTCATTATTGTATTAAATTAATTTAGTAATTGTCACAAATTCTATTTTCATTGTGTTTGAAGGGATGTATAAGTGTCTAAAATTACCTGTTCTTTAAGTATGATATAGAAATATATTATTGAAAACCACCTTTTTAAAAAATACTATTTAATGAGTAACAGCATGCTTTATATCTTTCTCTGATACATCATAAATCTTAGACCCTTTAAAAAATGCCACTCATGTAGAAACCTTTAATATCTTTCTCCTCTAGCCAAGCTCTGGAGATGGATAATAACAACTTTCATGATGAATGCCAAATATTAATGAAATATGACAATACTTTTTTTTCATCTAAAGACATTGAAGACAGAACAGTGAATCACAAGACTAGAGGGAACAGTATTGGGTATTCCTAGGAAGACAGATGACTAGAAGAAAATAATTTAAAAAACAAAATAGGTCTACTTCTATATTACATATTATTTTCTAATAGTGTATTAGCTATACTTTGTTAGTGAGAAGGAAATGAGGGAATGATGCAGCCAGGAATTTTTGGCACAAAATATGATCATATTTAAAATTTCCCCTTTTTTGATTCCAGAATATCTCTTAATATAGAACAAAATGATGTTGTATTAGTTATATCAACCTACCATCACAAAATACTGTAGAAAAGTGGGCTTACAAAACAAATATTTGTTTCCTCTTTGTTTTGGGAACTAGAATTTTAAAGCCAGTAGTACAGCATTGTAAGGTTCTACAGTAAATTTTTTCTGGGCTTTCAAATATCAAAATTTTTGCTGTTAACTCACATGGCTTTCCTTCATTGTCTATAAGCTTTTTATTTCTTTTTCTTTAATTATAAGGCAGCAAATCTATTAGACTAGAAGAACCCTTGCCTTATGGATTCATTTAACCTAAATTACTTCTTAAAAGCCCTATCTCCAAATATAATTATGTTGGCAGTTAAAATTCTAAGATGTGAACTTTTGAAGAACACAATTTGCTTCATGCTGAGAGCTTTGGAATCATCCCAGAGGAGGTCTTCAGGGAAAGAGATAGTAGAATATAGGTAAAATGAAAGTAGAGAGGGAGAATATAAGTTGCACAAAGCCCATGTAGTGAGTGGAGTGGGGGGATGTGCAAACAAGAGGGCAGAGGAACTTTTATCCAAGATGACAAATCTATGAAAAAGTTATATGGAAAAGTATAAGAAATTCTAGAACACATGTGATATGGAAGAGTTAATGTTTGAATTAGTGATAGAGACAGAGGGATGGGAGAACAGAGAAGGTAGTATAGGTAATCAAAACTAAAGGTATATGAAGACCTAAGAAAACTCACTACCTAATAAGGAAGTTTAAAAACTATTTTTAAAAGAGTATGAACAGATATTTTGTATGGGTTGACAATCCTTCTCCCAGAAGACACAAGTTATTAAGGGAAAATATCAGTCAAATTTATGGTTTACCTCTCTATAAGTGATTGATCAAGGATGCCACTGAGTCACCCAAAATAATACAAACTATTGTCATTGCCTTTGCTTGTCAACCATAACAAATGGTAGAAACCTATTACTGAAAGTATCATACACTTCGTATGCAGGACCTAGGAAAACCAATCTCAAACTGACCGTGTGTGGTGTGTGTGTGTGTGTGTGTGTGTGTGTGTGTGTGTGTGTGTGTGTGTGTGTGCGTGTGTGTGTGTGTGTATGTGTGTGTGTAGGTATGTGCCTTACCCATCTCTGGAGTATATGTGCTACCATAGCTGCTTGCATGGAAAATGTACCTACTAGTATAATACTAGAATGACTGATAAGGAGTAACTAACCAGTTGCTTGGACTTGTGGCCACAAGAAAGAATTGCTGTCTGGTGTGGTAAACCCAGTCAAATTCCATGCCTGGGGAAGTCATAGACTCTAGTCAAGACTCTTCTATATTGTTGTTTTGCAAAGTGGTCATCATGCCAAAATGTCTTCTACATACTTATGTTTATACTCACAGATTTTCAATGCTCCTTTTCAGAGATTCAAATTGTTGAGAGTGATTGTGACTAACTGTTCAGCTGTAGACATGACACCTCCATTAAATTCTCTAGCAACAAATCACAAGAAATGTCACAGAAGATATGGCAGAAAGAAGGTATGGTATGGAGGATAGGAAAGAACATTGTGTACTATCTTCTGGGTGTGACATGAGTCTGTACACATGAACTCATAGTACCTTTTGTTGCCAATACACAATCAAGCCAATTAAATTTCCAATGTTGGTTGGTGGTGGGTTCCAGAGGAGCTGAGGAGCTATTGGCAGTTTAATGACTGCTAGGAAGGAAAAGTAATTTTTTCACTGAGGACGTGCCCAAGGGTAGCTTGCACATATCACAGTGGGTGGCCACTTCTTGTGTGCATATGAGCAAGACTAATTGCAATCAGTGAGATGTAAGAAAAGAAACAGAGATAGAGACAAAAACAGAGAGGGCAGAGGCAGGAGAGAGTGGGGAGGGAGGGAGGGAGGGAGGGAGGGAGGGAGGGAGGGAGGGAGAGGAAGGAAGGAAGGAAGGAAGGAAGGAAGGAAGGAAGGAAGGAAGGAAGGAAGGAAGAAGATATAAAATATGAGCAAGATATGATTATCTTTTTCATTTGGGTGATACATTTTCAAAATATGATAACAGAAATTAAACTGCACCAAATAACAATGTGATGGTCTTTTCAGCATAGACTAGTGTAGTTAGAGTTTTCCTGCCTAGCCCAGTCAGGACAAATCTCTCTTGCCTGCCAGTCCCACAGTTGCTCAGACCCAACCAAGAAAGCACACAGAAACTTATATTGCTTACAAACTGTATGGCCATGGCAGGCTACTTGTTATCTACTTTTCCTATCTTAAGTTAACCCATTGTTGGTCGATACTTTGCCACACATGGCTTGTGGCTTACCAGTGTCTTTACATGTTGCTTCTCCTGGTGGTGGCTGGCGGTGTCTCCCCCCAGCCTTCTACTTGCCAGAATTCTCTTCTCTCTTGTCCTGCCTATACTTCCTGCCTGGCCACTGGCCAATCAGAACTTTATTTGCACAGAGCTATATCCCCAGCAGACTAGTGATGCATTTAGCAGAAATGTAAGGCTGGCTGAAGTACAGTTTTCATTGTGCTAACACGATACAATTACAGCTTTTTCTTAGGACCATTGTGGCAAAAAGTGATTTGCTAAGCATGAAATGGCAAAGTAGAGAGCAGTTGTTATGGGAGGAAATTGACTTACTTTTTATTTATTAATAAGCTGCTGTCTACCTAAGGAAAAGATTCTTCCACATATTTTAGTTGGAAGAGGTACTTGGGTTTGGACTCTTATACATAAAGTTCCTGGAATCCTTTTTAATTATGGTGAAAAATTTTGCTGTCACCCTTTTCTATTAGGAAAAATTAGAAACTCACAATTTTACTTCAAACTCTATAGTAGAAATTTTTGTTAATGTTACATATACTATTTCCACTTACATTTGTGGGAACATCATTGCTTCTTATAATTATTTTATTTAAGAATTAATTTAAATGGAAAACATTACACTGAAGGGTGAATTCAGCTGTCATGAAGCCAGACTAAAGAACTTATGAGTCATGAAAAAGGATATAAATATGTTTTTCTACTTTAAATTCATCATCATCTTCTCTCTTCTTGTGATGGAAAAGGGAATAAAAACTTAATTGATAGTGAATGTGTAAGACACTAATCATAGTTCCATTATTTCAAGATGGTCATTCTTGCTGTATGGAAGTTGATATATATACTTTTGTTTGAGTTGCTTCCTTAAACTTATTGTGTGATGATTTTATTTTGAGTGAATTAGAAAGTATTTTAAAATAAAATAGACCACCAAATGAAGGCAGACTAAATGTCTTAAGGGAACCTTCCATAGCCCCTCCTTCCCATATTGAAGCTATAAATCTACCACCCTCTTTTATTTAAATATGACATCTGAAATTTTGTCTCTGACTGTTTAGCAAGTATCTGATCATTGAGCAGTCTTTCATGTATCTTTGTAAATAGATAACTAAGCCATGTCATTTTTCATATTGCCCTGTCACCAATTAATTTATTGGGCCCCAGCCTTTTCAGATCTAAGATGAGAGTAGAGAACGTCTCCCAGTAATATGTATTTCATACTGCCCCATTGTGCTAAAAGGTTAGTCATTTCATAGAAATTTAGGAGTATTCAAAATTTAATCTGAGCTTGAATTTATTGTTTGTTTGTTCATTGCTTTTTGTTTTTTTTCAAGACAGAGTTTCTCTGTGTAACCCTGGCTGTACTGAAACTCACCCTGTAGACCTAGCTGGTGTTTGGTTATCTTCCTATCTCTGCCTCCCAAGTGCTGGTATTAAAAGAGTACAACATTACCACCTGGCAAGATCATAATTTTGTATGTCATAATTCATAAAATTAGGGAACAAATTGACCTTTATATATATTTATGTATATATATTATTTATTGGTAGATTATTAAGCTGGACTTAGCTGGTATAAGAGATATGGCTGGTAGAATCTTCATTTTCTTTTGAGATCATTTATGATTGTCACATTCATATTATCCTACTTAGTAAGTTCTATAAAACATGGCTTCTGAGAAATAATAATCCTTGAACCCTAAAATTGATGGTTAATAGTTACCAGTGTAGAATAGAAACTAAGTATGTCAGTCAACCAAGGTTGATGTGAAAATATCTTAAATGGAGGATGAACAAGAATAATTTAATATTTATATTCTAGAAATCCAAAGTTAGTGTACATATACTTTAGGTGTCTGTTGAATATGTCTTTTCTTTTGCCAATATGGAAAATCTTGAAAGATGGAAGAGGAAATAGAAGCTCCCATAAGATTTATGTAAGAGTACTGATATAATTTAGTCAGTCAGCTATTATACTTTAATTGCCTCCTCAAATTCCCAAATCTTAATACTATTTCATTGTGTCCATATTTCCAGTATATCATAGAGTTGTAGAATTCAGAGAATACAATGTTATATTAATATCTTTAAAAAATATTTAGTCATCTATACAATTAACTCAATTTATTCTAGGAATAATGCTTTTTTTTTCTTTGTGTGTGTGTGTGTATGTGTGTGTGTGTGTGTGTGTGTGTGTGTGTGTGTGTGTCTAGTAGTCTTTGATTTAATCTTGTTCTGGTCTCTTCTCATATAGAAAATTTGAAATAGTGACTTGGATTATGCTCATATAAGAGTCATGTCAAGAAGTTCAGAAGTAAAAGAGATTATATGGTAGTGATTACTAGGTAAAGATAGATATACCTTCACAAACTCTGATCTTTGTAGACTCATTAGCTCAGAAGAAGCAACATGGCTGGTAGAACATTCTCTGAAAATTCAGCAGTAATAACTGGAAAAAATAGAAAATTTCAAGGGTTTCTATTGGCATTTCTTTTACAAGGAAATATATGAATTCATTGATAATAAATAAATTGGTTGAGTTTTAAACCTAAGATATTTGCCTCTTTTGGTCCTGGTGGATCAACTGAGTATTTTGAAGTACAGACAAATAATTATACTTAGTAATAAATTTTTATAATGATAAAACAATTGTTGATGTTTCTTTCTAACATAGTTATTGTTGTTAGAGTTTTGGTTTTTTTGTTGTTTTTTTTTTCTTTTTCTTTTTTTTTTTTTTTTTTTTTTTTTGTAGATGGAGTTTTCCCTGACCCACAGTTAGGACAAATGTCTCTTATCTGCCAGTTTTACAGCCACTCAGACCCAACCAAGTAAACACACAGAGACTTATATTATTTACAAACTGTATTGCCGTGACAGGCTTTTTGTTATCTAGTTGTTTTTTTTTTATCTTAAATTAACCCATTTTTATTAATCTATACTTTGCCACATGGCTCGTGGCTTACCAGTACCTTATATCTCCCTTGTCATGGCAGCAGCTGGCATTGTCTCTCTGGCTCAGCCTTCTACTTCCCAGAACTTTCCTCTCTGTTTGTCCTGCCTATGTTTTTTGTCTGGCTACCGACCAATCAGTGTTTTATTAACCAATCAAAATAACACATTTAACATACAAAACCCTACAACAAGTTACCATATTTTACATTTTATCTTCATGCAATACTATGGATCTCCAGCATTCGGGCATTCTATGGTTAATCAGTTGCTACCAGATGGCTCTTCAAACTTCCCAGCTTGGTCCTTTGATCTATGTCAGCAGCTCTGAGAATTTTGAAACTCAGGCCTGTTTCAAGCTGGAGTGAGGGGCTTGCTTGAAATGAGCATGTTTTGGTTCTTTAATCCTGTCTACACAGTATCAATTCTGTCTGGTTCCCTCTCATAGTCCTACTAACAACTAAGCTATTATGCTTCCAGCCTCATCTTCATCCTCTGTTTCTTCATTCTTCATCTCTACTACTCTTCATTCTGCCTTACCATCTATACTACCTCTGTGTTCTTTCTTCTCTTCTCCCTGGTCAGGCTGTTCTGTCAGCTCTGCAGAAAAAATGCCTGTCCTTTCTTCTCCTGGTTCCTCAGGAATGTTGCTCTACCTTCCACCTTGATATGTTAAAAACCTCTTTTGTTCTGAGTCAATTGCTCTGGAGAGACACTAGGCCTCAAGGCATCATTTGCACAAGAAATAAAGCTATGCATCTCCAGCCAGCTTGTCTCCTGGCTCAGCAGGGGAGTTAGTTGCCTAGAAGTTCAGTAGATCTGGGGAGCTGAACTGTTAGTCAATTGGTGTGGAAATATTTGGGCATGCAAGAATTACATAGCAGAAGACAGCTGAAATATTAAAAGCTGGATAGCACCAAATATTCATAATAAATGGCTTGCCTTTTGACAGACCTTTGGCCAGTCAAACTATAGCTTTAATACACAGCTGAATCTCTATAATATATTCTTGTGGTGAACCATACAATACTTCTTCTTATAATAAAATTTATTGCTAAATAGTACACTGTGTATGCCATCAGAAATAAACCTTATCCATCATATGTGTACTGCACTTCTTAATTACATAATTTTTCTCTTTTATATTTTCAACTTATTCCATTCACAATTATTTCTCAGTATTCTATGCTGATAATATCACCAATAAGAGGCCACCTTGACTGACTTTCATAAAAACAAAGTTAGATATGATTAATGTGTATCAAGTCAGAAAATCACTGGTGGCTATTTTCACCAATTATATCAAATTTCAATAGGCCTTATGTTGGAGAGCAAAAAACAAAAAAACAAAAATGTGATAGTGTTGTGCCCAGGTTGCAAGACCCCCAAGCAAGACTTCCACAGAGCCATTATCCCATGCAAGAACACAGAGGTTTTTATTAACAAAACAAGCATACAAGGTCTACCTTGCAGCACCTGACAAAACAGGTAGAGGAGAACTGCCCCAGCACTCACTTTAAGGAGTTTATATAGGAAAAGTTTACATGCAGCTTGGGATTGGATGAGGAGGTTGGGGGTAAGGCAGTTCTTTGAAGTTACTGGCTGAACTATAAGCATGAGGTTACTGATGGCTAACAGGATTCGGGGTATCTATAGAGACATACATTTTGGGTTTATTTACTCCCTAAGTCCTTTTTTTGTTGAACCCAGGATATATACATTCAGATTTATTGTTCCAGTACTACTCTCCTCTAAGGTCAACTTCTGGTCAGTTGAGTCCATTACTCCCCATATCTTGTTTTGCCAAGTCCATGATATATAGATTTATTGTCCTAGCCTTAAGTTCAGCTTCTGCTCACTTTTCAAACTGCTGGTCAGCAAATACCTTTGGAGGCGAGGAAGGGGAAACATTTTTCAAGATGGCTACTGATTTTTCCTTTTCAATAGAAGCTGTCAAACTATTAGCTACACAGATAATGAGAAAACCAAAAATATGAAAAGAGAATCTATCAATCATGGAAAAACTCTAAGTGACCTTGATTGAGGACCAAGTATGGATGTATGTCCCTTTTAGCACTATAATGACCATGGCTATGACTGAAACCAACAGCTTATGATGTTGAGAAGAAAAAGTGGAATTGACTACAATAATGAATTATTGCCATCTTTGGGCTACTTAAATGATGCAATAATATACAATACATAACGTGCAAGTGAGTGATGACATGAATACAGCTGAAGAATTTTGGAAACTGTAGATAAACTGAACATGAAGTACAATAACTTGCCTTAGAAAATTGTCAAGCCTCTTAAGAGAAAGGTAAGTTTTGCTTGGAGTAATTAGGGAGAGTACTGCAGTGTACTAGTCAAAATATTTTGTTACAGTGAGAACAGGGCCTTGTTGTAAAAGTCAAATTTACTTTATTTTTGAGATTATATTAATACATCATTTCTTTAAGTGGAATATTATTTTAACTTGGCAATGATGTGTTACATTTGCTTATGCTGTGGGATATTTCTTTAACTGTGTAAAGGTGTATTACATTTGTTTATGTTGCAAATGGTTAATTATATAAAGATGTGTTGTGTTTGTTTCACTTTACCTGCCTAAGGCACCTGATCAATCTAATAAAAAGCTGACACAGCCACAGCCATACATGAAGACAGCAGAAAAGTAAGATATACAGAAAGAATGAAAGGTTAAAAGACCTGAGGCAAAAATTAGATAAAGAGAAAAAGGTTAATTTAAGTTAAAAGAGCTAGTCAGAATGAGCCTAAGGTAGGCTGAGCATTCATAACCAATAATAAGCTTCTGGGTCATGATTTGGGAGCTGGTTGGTAGCTCAAAAGAAAAAGCTTGGTACATTTTGCATTCCAACATGGGGCCCAAATTTCTACAAAGCCCTTGAGGTAGCTGGGAAAAAGGGGGATATTATTGGTGAAATTATTAAGGCCACTCTACATAGTTAAAAGGGAGGTTTATTTTGTGGGGTAACTTACAAATGAAGGGGTAGGTTGCAGGGTCTGGAAAAGGTATAGGGCAGTCTGGCAGTGTTCTCTGGAGAACTCTGCTCGGTCTACCTCCAGCTTCCAGCGTCCCAGAACCAAGAGAGCCACCTCCTCTTGCTCCTTGCTCTTCCGCTCCCTCCTCTGCCCTGCCTTGTGGGCGTGATCATTACTGAAGCCTCAATGGGGGTTGGAACTTCCAGGCCAATGCTGGGATGGCTACCCACTACATCTCCCCCTTTTGTCTAAATAAGAAAGTTCTAACTTAATACAAGACTATACACAAAGAGATGGTTATCAAATATTGTCCAGGAGTAATGAGGGATAATGACTTAGATAAGTTGGAATTACAATAAGTACAAACAATATCAAGCAAAAAACACATAGTAAAATCCAGGGAAGTCTAGAGCGTGGGTAGGTGGCATGTTACAAAGATCATTCCAAAAGGTATCCTATCCTAAAGAACCTGAGTCTAATACAAAATATATTCTATCTAAGATATTATATATGTATATATACTAAGTTGTAACTATAACTGCTAATCTCCAACCTCATCAAAGACCTGAGAAGGAATATAATAATACCTGAGAAATGGGAGAAGGATGCAAGCAACTTTCGGGAGTCTTGCAAGAGTAGAAAGAGACAGCTGGCAGCCTGGACAGTCACCTAATGTTTCTCAGTATCGTTGGTGCATTCAAATTGGCTATAGGCCTAGAGTATCTGACAGACCATTTCAGAAGCAGGAATTCTGAAAGACCATCTTACCCTGTCTTGGCAAAGTATGGTGGTCGCTTTCATTGTGTCCCGCTTGTCCAGAAAGGACAGCATTTGTACTGTCAGCAGTTGAGGCAAGGGCAGTTCTTTGCCCAGTAGGCCATTTTGTGCCAAGAAGACAAACTTCCAAATGGAAATGTCTTAGAAGCCCAACATTCTCTCGGGATCAAATTGGTGCTGCCAGGAGCAATTGTGTCTCACGTCAACAGAATTCTAAATTATTTAAATGCCATATTCTCTAGGTCCATGAAGTGTTTGAAGATTACCTGTCCATCTGACCTATGTATTTATAAATCTGGATAACCTAACTAACATAATTATAGAGGTGACAAGCATAGGTGACAATAACTCTGTAAGTCTCATCTACCTAAACAACCTAAGGACTAAGGCTTCCTATAAATAAGGCAAACAGTCTGTAAGCAATTGTACAGTAAAAGGACAATGACTTCAAATTGTGACAATACACAAAATATCTTTAACAGATGTAGGAATATATAGTGCAATATGCAATATGATAATAATCCTAAATATATATCAGCATACAGAATATCTTAAACAGAAGTAGAACATACATACTGTATGACAGACATAAATTCACATTTGTATCAATATACAAATATTTCAAATAAGAGTAAAAATAAGTGTACAATATAACAAAAATAGTTCTGTATTTGTATCAATATACAAATTATCTTAAATAGGAATATAAAAAGTTTATATTTGTATCAACATATAAGAATTCATAACAGTGCAAAGGCTGCTATATTACTAACTTTGTTTACTAATGTATGCGATAGTCTACCATAATATCTTATACATATCCATTCCATTTCTTCTTTTCCCTTTTTTTTGAGACATATTTTCTTTCCTTAAGGAGAGTACTGAGTTTAACCATTTCTTCCACCCCCAACCCTAGAACCATTATCCATAACCCTGAGAAATATGAAACCTAAGGGATAAGGGGCGTCATCATAAATGGCTTGTACATTCCTGTCAGCGAAACATCCCTCACCAAGTATTTGATCTTGGGAGATCTCAAAACCTCTGAGTTTATCTTGTTGTTCTAAATTTCTTGCCTCTTCTCTCAACCAGCTTTTCCACTGTAACTGCTGGCTATATTCTAGAACAGCTGAAATTAACTGATGTCAGTCATCTGGAATGATTCTATGTGAGGTAGATCACGAATTTAACATCTGTTTTACATATGTGGAGTGTATTCCATATGTAACTACTGCTTCCTTTATATTTTTAAAGTCCCTTGTTGAAATTGGTTGTAATGTATATGTTGTATATGGCTCGGGGTGTGTGTCATCTGTTGGCTTCTCATGGATGATAACAGGATAAGCCATTGTATGAGAGCCATTTGGAGATGTCACAACCTGTATGGTCTTGCCCTTCTGCCTATTAGGTCCCTTGTCATGTTTATTGAGAGTTTCCTCCAGGGCTTGTAAATGAGCTCCTAGGGTCTGTTTTAGGGAGTAAACCTCCTCTCTTGTAAGGGATTCTAGATTTTTCATGGAATCATGGAAGTTTTTATGTTCTTCTGAAACATATGATTCCATGGACCTTATCTTATCAAGTAATGGTAATTTTTTTTTCTTATATAGTGTCTGAGTAGCTACAACTTCACTCTGGAGAGTTAGTGTTCTATCCATTAAATACTCATATTTTTTATCAATAAAAGCAATTTTGGGTACAAGCTTGTTTTGTAGATTTTGGTTAGCAGATTCAAGAGAGAATCTTTTTATGTAAACCTTCATTGTTATCTTTTAAAACCTGTAATTCCTGGTTAGCAGATTCCAGAAAGAGAATCTTTTTCTGTAAGCCTTCATTGCTATCTTTTAAAGCCTGTATCAGTCCCAATAATGACTCATCTTTGTTCTTACTATTAAACCAGTGTTTGAACACTGTGTGAATTATTACAATGAATGTCAAAATGGTACAGGCCAGATATGTCTTAGGGAGGTCGTATATTTCCAGGAAAATATCATTCATCATACAGGCAAAAAGGTTTTTAAATTCTTGTGAGGTAATGTTGTCAGCCATATTACAAGAATTACTCAAAATTTGTTAGTCAGTTTTAAGGTGTAAAATTATCAAGTACTTTTATTTGAAAGAAGCTTACCTTTCCGTGGTTTTGGGTGGTGCAGTAGCACTTTTCAGCCAGCAGGAGGCGTTGGTATAGCTCCAAAGCAAGGCCTGCTAGTGACCTTGGCTGGCAGCAGCTGAAGGCAGGAGCTAAGATGGCGGGGAGCCGGTACTCAGGGAGGAGTGGGAATGCCTCACTCATAGCGGTTTTCGCTGGTCTAGGGGCTAAACTAGGGAACTGAGACCGGACAAGCTGTTCCCTTTTTCGTGAAGGGAACCGTGTAGGCGTCCCCTGGTTAAATGGAACTTTGCAGGCGGGTTTAGGTGCCCGCCAGCCGGGAGGAGGCTGAGGGAGGGAGCCGCCTGGGCCTTTGGAATTTGCCCCACGTTGGGCGCCAGATATTGGTGAAATTATTAAGGCCACTCTACATAGTTAAAAGGGAGGTTTATTTTGTGGGGTAACTTACAAATGAAGGGGTAGGTTGCAGGGTCTGGCAAAGGTATAGGGCAGTCCGGCGGAGTTCTCTGGAGAACTCTGCTCGGTCTACCTCCAGTGTCCAGTGTCCCAGAACCAAGAGAGCCACCTCCTCTTGCTCCTCCGTCTTCCGCTCCCTCCTCTGCCCCGCCTTGTGGGCATGATCATTACTGAAGCCTCAATGGGGGTTGGAACTTCCAGGCCAATGCTGGGATGGCTATCCACTACAGGATATAGCTCCTTTAAGAGGCTCTACTTAACTGGTAAGCAAAGTAGAAATGGCAAGCTAAGTAAAACCACTTGCTGCAGCCCCAGTACTGACATCCCAGACCTGGTTGAAAGAAGATCCAGTCAAATAAACCTCAGGAGCAGGCCCATGAGCTTAAGGTTTGGCCCTCACAGACCCCAGCATGGGACAGAACAAGCCACCAAAGCCATGGTGGAGGACCAAGCAGTAGCTTAACAGTTTCTGATATTTTGCTCATGTAGACAGAAAAGGCTAGACATATGCAGAAAATACAGATTCAGATGGGAAAAAAAAAAAAAAACTCTAAACAAGTTCCAGTATGGTTAAAAATGTGCATAGACTTAAGAAAGAAAAGAAAATGGGTATAGATAGTCATAGAAAAAGCTAAATTGCTTATAAATAATAAAAAGAATAAGCTATGTAGAGACAGGAAATACACAGGGAGTCTGCATCCTTTATGGTTGTCTTTGAATTTTTGGAATGCTGATGAGTGAACAATAGCAGACGGAAGACATGGGATTTTAACAGGGACTGCTGAATTAAACCAGCCTAGATACTTTAGGAATGCCTTAACTTTAAAATAGAAGTCAGAAAATATATTGCTTTGGGGAAGATGTTGTGCTTTTGCCTTTACAGGAAATGAAAGGCTGTAGATTCCTTCTAGTTTAATAGGGACAAGGTTTGATTAGGGAAAACTCTCTGAAAATCCTGGATACAGATATAAAAAAAATAATAAATTTAGAAAAACTGTAAGACAAGTGGCATATATTTTACCTGTTTAAACATTAAAAATATAAATCATCTTTGGCTGGCTTGTGTATAATGCACAGTCTATATTTGTGTTAATGCAGATGTGTATGTCATCTTTGAAAGTTTGTGCATTTCCAAAGCAAGGGGACCAGACACCAAAGACTGGTCAACAAAGGTTATAACTAGTTTTCTTAGGAATTAACCATGATTTCAATTTTCTCAGGTTTTCTAAAGATGTCTTCATCCCCAGAGTACAGAAAACAGTCTAGAGAACACAACACCCACATTTCCAAGAGGTAGGGTGGATGGTTTATGGTTATTCTGTTGGTTATGGATATTTGTATCATTTAGGGGAATTTTTGTTTGTTTGTTTGTATGTTTGTTTGTTTGTTTGTTTTGATATGGGTTCTGGGATCAAACATAGATCTTTGTGCCTAGAAGGCAACAATTTTATCAACTGGGCTATCTCCCTAACTCCATGATTGAACAGAATTTAAAATGGCATGCCTTGTGGTGGCAGAGATCACACATGCCTTTAATCCCAGCACTTGGGAAGCAGAGTCAGGAGGATCTCTGTGAGTTTGAGGCCAGTCTGGTCTACAGAGCAAGATCCAGGACAGGCATCAAAGCTACACAGAGAAACCCTTTCTGGAGGGAAAAAACAAAAACAAAACAAAAACAAAAACAAAAACAAAACAATAATAAATAAATAAATAAATAAATAAATAAATAAAATAGTACACCTCAAATCTTTTATTTTTTAAAGAGATTTAGACTTCTTGACTGTGGGCTCTTATGTTTCCTCTCCCCTAATCCCCCCTTACTCTCCTTGCAAATACACACACATACGTGTGCATGACATATGGACACATTAAAAAATCAAAATGGAGTTGTAAAGCAGTCTAGTCATCTTTGTTTTACATCTCGTATCCTACTATGAGTGAGTACATACCAAACAGGACTCTAGGAAAGACACAGGGATCACCCAATGACAGAGAAATGGATGAGATCTACATGAACAACCTGGACGACACTGGAAGTAATGAAGGGCAAGTTTCGAGGGATAGAAAGCTTAGAGGAGCAGGAGATCCCAGCCGGATCAAGAACAGAAAGGGAGAACAAGGAATAACAGACCATGATAAATGATGACCACATGAGAACAGGAATAGGCAGAGTGCTGGAGAGGTCCCCAGAATTCCATAATGGTATATCCTCTGTAGACTGCTGGCAATGGTAGAGAGTAAGCCTGATCTGACCTAGTCTGGTGATCAGAAGGCCAAACACCCTAACAGTCGTGCTGGAACTCTCATCCAATAACTGATGGAAGTGGATGCAGAGATCTTCAGCCAGGCCCCAGGTGGAGCTCCAGGTGTCCAATTGTCAAGAAGAGAAGGGACTGTAAGAGCGTGAATTGTTGAGATCAAGATTGGAAAAGCACAGGGAAAAATAGCCAAACAAATGGAAGCACATGAATTATGAACCAAAGACTGTGGAGCCCCCAGCTGGATCAGGCCCTCTGGATAAGTGAGACAATTGAATAGCTTGAACTGTTTGGGAGGCATCCAGGCTGTGGGACCAGGACCTGTCCTTAATGCATGAGCTGGCTGTTTGGAACCTTGGGCTTACACAGGGACACTTTGCTCAGTCTGGAAGGAGGGGACTGGACCTGCCTGTACTGAATCCACCAGGTTTAAATGAATCCCCAGGGGAGTCTTGGCCCTGGAGGAGATGGGAATGGAGGGGAGGAGCTAGGGGAAGGTGGGGGCAGGGGTGGGAGGGGGGAGGACAGGGGGACCCATGGCTGATGTGTAAAATTAAAACACAAAGACAATAAATTAAAAAAATCAAAATGGAAATTTGTTAAAATACAAAGTACTTTCACCCACATACTGCTGGTGAAATCTGAGTTATACATCTATAATTAATGTTTTTAACTAATTCCCAAGGAATGCTGTACTGTTCTAATATGATATTGATATCTGAGCCACAGAAGATTAGATTACTCTACATCTTTGTGTATGTCTGAATAGGAAGGGGCTATCTGAATTTTATTTTACAAGTCACTTTCTCTAATTCTCCAATTGCCTTAGAAAATTATTCTTCTTGCTCATGAATTACACCATAGAAGAGAATTTATAACTACTACTGACCTAGTGAATAACACATTTGATCACCTTTCAGTGCATCATTCAAAAAAAGAAAAAAAAAGATGAATGTTTTATGGCATGAACTGGAATTATCAGCATGAATAAATTGAAATGTTTGAGACAAATTCATCAAATTTTAAGAAGCTCTACTTTGAAAGAAAATTGTTATTATTTCTTTATTCAAGTGACTCTAAACATTTACAGCTCCTGTGTGTTATTGTCTATACAATATTTCTTGGTTTAGACTCAGTGACAGTTACTTTCATATATATATTTTTATTGGTATATAATATGTCACAAATATATGTCCATTCTTGAATATCCAGGTTTTAAATCAGCTCTTCTTCACAATGACTGCACAAAAATTTCTGAATACCTGTTTTGTACTTTTCAGAGTACTCAAAGATGACCTCTATATCCATGGATGACTAATACAAATGGCTACAAAAATCCTCCAATAAAATTTACCCTAACATTTTATAAATAGAAACTTATTAGCAAATTGTTTTGTTAAGGAAATGAAGTTGATTAAAAGTAGATATTTTCAATTTACCTTTATCTTTTCTGATAACAGGGATGACGGCTAGCTAGAGAGATGTCTTCCATGTTGAGGGAAACTACAAGGAAAGCACTCCAATAGCTTGAATTAGTAAACTGCCATACTTTCTAAAAGAAAAAGAAGAATGCCAGAAAAATATGTGAAGGGTCAAATAGAACACATGTATTGGATAGCCAACCAAGCATTGGCCTGGAAGTTCCAACCCCCATTGAGGCTTCAGTAATGATCACGCCCACAAGGCAGGGGAGAGGAGGGAGCTGAAGACCGAGGATCAGGAGGAGGTTGCTCTCTTGGTTTGGGGACGCTGGACGCTGGAGGTAGACCGAGCAGAGTTCTCCAGAGAACACCGCAGACTGTGCTATACCTTTGCCAGACCCTGCAACCTACCCCTTCATTTGTAAGTTACCCCACAAAATAAACCTCCCTTTTAACTATGTAGAGTGGCCTTAATAATTTCACCAATATCTGGCGTTCACGTGGGGCAAATTCCAAAGGCCCAGGTGGCTCCCTCCCTCAGCCTCCTCCCTGGCTGGCGGCTACCTAAACCCACCTGCAAAGTTCCATTTAACCAGGGGACGCCTACACGGTTCCATTCACGAGAAAGGGAACAGCTTGTCCGGTCTCAGTTCCCTAGCCTAGCCCCTAGACCAGCGAAAACCGCTGTGAGTGAGGCATTCCCTCTCCTCCCTGAGTGCCGGCTCCCCACCATCTTGGCTCCTGCCTTCAGCTGCTGCCAGCCAAGGTCACTAGCAGGCCTTGCTTTGGAGCTATACCAACGCCTCCTGCTGGCTGAAAAGTGCTAATGCACGACCCAAAACCACGGAAAGGTAAGCTTCTTTCAAGTAAAAGTACTTGATAATTTTACACCTTAAAATTGACTAACAAATTTTGAATAATTCTTGTAATATGGCTGACAACATTACCTCACAAGAATTTAAAAACCTTTTTGCCTGTATGATGAATGACATTTTCCTGGAAATATACGACCTCCCTAAGACATATCTGGCCTGTACCATTTTGACATTCATTGTAATAATTCACACAGTGTTCAAACACTGGTTTAATAGTAAGAACAAAGATGAGTCATTATTGGGACTGATACAGGCTTTAAAAGTTAGCAATGAAGGCTTACAGAAAAAGATTCTGTCTATGGAATCTGCTGACCGGGACTTACATAAAAAGATTCTCTCTCTGGAATCTGCTAACCAGAATTTACAAAACAAGCTTGTACCCAAAATTGCTTTTATTGATAATAAATATGAGTATTTAATGGATAGAACACTAACTCTCCAGAGTGAAGTTGTAGCTACTCAGACACTATATAAGGAAGAAAAATTATCATTACTTGATAAGATAAGGTCCATAGAATCATGTATTTCAGAAGAACATAAAAACTTCCATGATTCCATGAAAAATCTGGAATCCCTTACAAGAGAGGAGGTTTACTCCCTGAAACAGACCCTAGGTGCTCGTTTACAAGCCCTGGAGGAAACTCTCAATAAACATGACAAGGGACCTAATAGGCAGAAGGGCAAGACCATACATGTTGTAACATCTCCAAATGGCTCTTATACAATGGCTTATCCTGTTATCATCCATGAGAAGCCAGCAGATGACACTAACCCTGAGCCATATATGACATATACATTACAACCAGTTTCAACAAAGGACTTTAAAAATATAAAGGAAGCAGTAGTTACATATGGGATACACTCCACATATGTAAAACAGATGTTAAATTCGTGGTCTACCTCACAAAGAGTCATTCCAGATGACTGACATCAGTTAATTTCAGCTGTTCTAGAATATAGCCAGCAGTTACAGTGGAAAAGCTGGTTGAGAGAAGAGGCAAGGAATTTAGAACAACAAGGTAAACTCAGAGGTTTTGAGATCTCCCAAGATCAAATACTTGGTGAGGGATGTTTTGCTGATAGGAATGTACAAGCCATTTATGATGAGCATACAATATCCCTATGCCATACAGCAGCTCTAAATGCTTGGGAAAAAATTCCAGAACCTGGAAAAGCAACTGAGGAATACACAAAGATATTTCAGGGACCGCAGGAACCCTTCACTGATTTTTTACAAAGGCTGAACACAGCTATAACAAAAGCTGTATCAGATAAAGAATTAAGAAAAGTGTTAACTGAGTCCTTGGCATTTGACAATGCTAATGCAGAATGCAAAAGAATACTTACACCATTAAACATCAGATCAGCTCCTTTGGAAGAATGGATTCAGTATACTAATGGTGTTGAATCTCTTAACTACAGTAATGAGGCTTGGATAGGAGAGACAAATCCCAGAGGTGAAAGAAGGCCCCGTGGTACCAAATGTTTTAAATGTGGTACACCAGCTCATATAAGTAAAAACTGTACATGGGGTAATCCTAGAAGTAATACTCCTTCTAGGAATAGCCTAAACAGGAGACCCCAACCACCCCCTGGATTATGTAGAAGATGTGGCAAAGGCCGACATTGGACCAGTGAGTGCAGATCAAAAATAGATATAAGAGGCAACCCTTTACTGGCAGGAAACGCCTCAGGGGGACTCTTGCAGGCCCCCAAATCAAATGTGGTAAGAACATTCCCAGGCACTGTGGAAGACATTCCTCTCCAGGACAACTGAATGAACCAATGCCTATTGTAAAAACCAATACTGCAATGGATGATAAAACAGCTCTGACAGATGAATCACAGTTTACAAAGAACACAATAAAACAAATATTTTGGCAGACTTCCATAAATGAACAAAGACCAAAGCTTAGAATTCGAATTAATGGCTTGGTTCTGGAGGGCCTGGTAGACACAGGTGCAGATGTGACTATAATTACACCAAAATCATGGCATCCAAATTGTCCTCTTCAAGAGGTAGATGTCCAACTTTTAGGAATTGGCACCCTATCTCAGATAAAACAGAGTTCGAGATGGGTTGAATGCATAGGGCCAGAAGGACAGAGAGGAAGGCTGAAGCCATATGTAGCAAATGTAGCAGTAAATCTATGGGGCCGAGATCTGTTACAACAGTGGAATACCCAGATTAAAATTCCTACACTCTCAGAAAAGGAATACAGGCCAATGCATGTTTCTAGGAATAATATCATAACATGCTATAAAAACCAGTTACCAACCATTCAGGCTGTACACAAACAGAGCACAACTGCTGTTGAACTCTCAGAAGTACCAACTGCCTTACCTTTAAAATGGCTAACTAATAAACCTGTCTGGGTTGGACAGTGGCCTTTGACAAAAGAGAAGCTACAAGCTTTAGAACAGCTGGTTCAAGAGCAGTTAAATGCTCAACACATTGAAGAATCTACCAGCCCTTGGAATTCTCCTGTATTTGTTATTAAAACAAAGTCTGGTAATTGGAGAATGCTGACAGATCTGAGAGCTATTAATAAAGTAATTCAGCCAATGGGCTCCCTACAGACTGGGATGCCCTTGCCCTCTCTGCTACCCAAAGAATGGCCTATAATAGTTATTGACTTAAAAGACTGTTTCTTTACCATACCATTACAAGAAAATGATAGAGAAAAATTTGTCTTCACAGTTCCTAATTATAACAATTTTCAGCCAGTCAAGAGATATCAATGGAAGGTCCTCCCACAGGGAATGTTAAACAGCCCTACCTTATGCCAATACTTTGTGCAAAAACCATTGGAGATAATTCGTGTAAAGTTTCCACAATCCATAATTTATCACTATATGGATGATATCCTATTAGCTGATCCAAAGTTAGACAAATTAGAAAGCATGTTTGAAGAGGTAAAAAAAGTTTTGCCTCGCTGGGGATTGCAAATTGCTCCTGAAAAAATACAAAGAGGAGATTCTATTAATTACTCAGGATATAAGATAGAGTTACAAAAAATTAGACCCCAAAAGGTACAACTGAGGAGAGATCGATTAAAGACTCTTAATTTCCAACTTATTGGGTATCATGGGAATACCCAAAGATGGACTACAAAATTTGGCTAATATTCTAGAAGGGGACAAAGAATTAAATAGTCCTAGAGAATTATCAGCCGAAGCTGAGAAGGAATTGGCTCTAGTAGAAAAGACAATTCGAGAAGCACATGTGGATCATGTGGATCCAGAACTTAAATGCATTCTTGTCATATTCCCCTCCAGACATTCCCCCACAGGTATTTTGATGCAGAGGGAAGATATTATATTGGAATGGATATTCCTACCACGTAAACCAAATAAGAAATTAAAGACTTATATAGAAAAGATCTCTGATTTGATTCAAAAAGGTAAATTAAGACTTTGTCAGTTGACAGGAATGGACCCAGCAGAAATTGTAGTACCTTTAGCTAATGAGGAAATGTCATCACTATGGGAGATAATGAATACTGGCAAAGAGCGTGCAGTCACTTTTTGGGAGAGATTAACAACCATTATCCCAAAAGCAAGAGGATAGAATTCATAAAGAAGACTGAATGGGTCCTTCCTCACATTGTACGACACAAGCCAATTTCTGGAGTCCTCACATTCTATACTGATGCAAATAAATCAGGGAAAGCAGGATACAACTCAGGAGACTTAAGTAAAGTGGTACAAAGTCCATACAGCTCTGTACAAAAGGCAGAACTGTATGCCGTTCTTATGGTACTGATGGACTTCACAGAACCCCTCAATATAGTCACTGACTCTCAATATGCAGAGAGAGTTGTTTTACACATTGAAACTGCTGAATTTATTCCTGATAATACAGAATTAACTTCATTATTCATACAATTGCAGGAAATCATCAGGAAAAGGGAACATCCTATATATATAACACATATCAGATCCCATACAGGTCTGCCAGGACCTCTAGCACAAGGTAATGATGAGATTGATCAGTTACTAATAGGTAATGTGCTAGAAGCCTCAGAATTTCATAAGAAACACCATGTAAATAGCAAAGGTTTGAAGAAGGATTTCTCCATTACTTGGCAACAAGCTAAGGATATTGTGAAAAAATGTCCTACTTGTTCCTTCTATAACCAAACTCCATTACCTGCAGGGAGCAATCCAAAAGGTATACAAAGAAATAAAATTTGGCAGATGGATGTGTTTCATTTTGCAGAATTTGGAAGATTAAAGTATGTACACCATACCATTGACACCTATTCAGGATTTCAGTGGGCAACTCCCATGAGTTCTGAAAAGGCTGATTCTGTGATTACACACCTATTAGAAGTTATGGCCATCATGGGAATACCTGTACAAATTAATACAGATAATGCCCCAGCATATGTCTCCAATAAAATGAGACAGTTCTTTGCTTATTACAATATAAAGCATGTTACAGGTATACCATACAATCCCACAGGCCAAGCAGTCATAGAAAGATCCAATCGAACTTTAAAGGATATGCTAAATAAACAGCAACAGGTAACAATGACTCCTAGAAATAGATTGCATAGTGCTTTATTAACCTTGAATTTTCTCAATGCTGATGAGAAAGGAACAACAGCTGCAGAGAGACACTGGACAACAGACAAAACTCCTGAGCTAAACCAACTGGTTTATTTCAAAGACGTGTTGACCTCAGAATGGAAACCTGGATATGTCCTACATTGGGGAAGGGGTTTTGCTTTTGTTTCCACAGGAGAAGAAAAGCTATGGATACCAACAAAATTAATAAAAATTCGATTCGAACAGGAGAAACCCCTTGATGAGGAGAAATAAAAGATCATCCACCAATGTGACATCTCTTCAGGTTGTAAGAAAAAGTTAACAATCAAAGGTTGGGGTAGGCTTCTGTTTTTGTCTTTCCAGGATAATGGAAATACCCATCTTTCAGAAATCATAAGGCCTTGGATATCCGGATGTTTACAGCAGAAAGAAAGAATCTATTGGTACCAATCTACACAGGGTAAGATGTCACTGTCTAACATCTATATCTCTATCAATCTAGAATAGTTGTGGGTCCAATTTAATTATAAACCAAGCTGGCTTTGGAGATGGAACAGGCTCACTCCTTCTCTAAACCCAAGCATATTGATAAAAAAAAAAAAAAAAAGGTTGAGAGATTCTTCAGTCTCATATCAGAAGAGCCCTCTGGTGTGAGACAGAAGGAAACCAATTATAAGGGACAATTATCTTCAAGATTCTAATTCTCTCCATGCTTATTCTTGATTTCTTGGAATCCTTTCTTACATGTCATGACATCTTTAAATCCAAACCTTCCATTCTGATAAAAAATAAGTTTTTTTCTAATAGCAATCTCTGAAGTCTCCAAAAGGAAGATGGGGCCCCAACAACAACAACAACTCTACCCAATCCAGAATGATGCCATGGTAATCATCATCATACTACAATTCTTGCCAGAATTTCAGACAATCTTACCCATTACTTTAAGAGTTGTCGCAGAATCTACAGTTAGTCTAACTGAGATTTAACTATCTGAGCTTTCTCACAATACCCGACAGAGATACCATCGCCCCCTAAACAGCAGGAAGCAATTCTAAGAAAACGACGCCCCTTATCCCTTAGGTTTCATATTTCTCAGGGTTATGGATAATGGTTCTAGGGTTGGGGGTGGAAGAAATGGTTAAACTCAGTACTCTCCTTAAGGAAAGAAAATATGTCTCAAAAAAAAAAAAAAAAAGGGAAAAGAAGAAATGGAATGGATAGGTATAAGATATGGTAGACTACCACATACATTAGTAAACAAAGTTAGTAATATAGCAGCCTTTGCACTGTTATGAATTCTTATATGTTGATACATATATAAACTTTTTATATTCCTATTTAAGATAATTTTATATTGATACAAATACAGAACTATGTTTGTTATATTGTACACATATTTTTACTCTTATTTGAAATATTTGTATATTAATACAAATGTGAATTTATGTCTGTCATACTGTATGTATGTTCTACTTCTGTTTAAGATATTCTGTATGCTGATATATATTTAGGATTATTATCATATTGCATATTGCACTATACATTCCTACCTCTGTAAAAGATATTTTGTGTATGGTCACAATTTGAAGTCATTGTCCTTTTACTGTACAATTGCTTACAGACTGTTTGCCTTATTTATAGGAAGCCTTAATCCTTAGGTTGTTTAGGTAGATGAGACTTACAGAGTTATTGTCACCTATGCTTGTCACCTCTATAATTATGTTAGTTAGGTTATCCAGATTTATAAATACATAGGTCAGATGGACAGGTAATCTTCAAACACTTCATGGACCTAGAGAATATGGCATTTAAATAATTTAGAATTCTGTTGACGTGAGACACAATTGCTCCTGGCAGCACCAATTTGATCCCGAGAGAATGTTGGGCTTCTAAGACATTTCCATTTGGAAGTTTGTCTTCTTGGCACAAAATGGCCTACTGGGCAAAGAACTGCCCTTGCCTCAACTGCTGACAGTACAAATGCTGTCCTTTCTGGACAAGCGGGACACAATGAAAGCGACCACCATACTTTGCCAAGACAGGGTAAGATGGTCTTTCAGAATTCCTGCTTCTGAAAATGGTCTGTCAGATACTCTAGGCCTGTAGCCAATTTGAATGCACCAACGATACTGAGAAACATTAGGTGACTGTCCAGGCTACTAGCTGTCTCTGTCTACTCTTGCAAGACTCCCAAAAGTTGCTTGTGTCCTTCTCCCATTTCTCAGGTGTTATTATATTCCTTCTCAGGTCTTTGATGAGGTTGGAGATTAACAGTTATAGTTACAACTTAGTATATATACATATATGCTGTGGATATCGCTCTGTGTAAATAAAGTTCTGATTGGCCAGTGGCCAGGCAGGAAATGATAGGCGGGACAAGAGAGAAGAGGATTCTGGGAAGTAAAAGGCTGGAGAGAGACTCCGCCAGCCGCCGCCATGAAAAGCAACATGTAAAGACACTGGTATGCCACAAGCCATGTGGCAAAGTATAGACTAACAGAAATGGGTTAATTTAAGATAGAAGAAGCAGATAACAAGAAGCCTGCCACGGCCATACAGTTTCTAAACAATGTAAGTTTCTGTGTGCTTTCTTGGTTGGGTCTGAACAACTGTGGGACTAGTGGGTAAGAGAGATTTGTCCTGACTCTGGGCCAGGCAGGAAAACTCTAACTACACATATATAATATCTTAGATAGAATATATTAAGTAGTAGACTCAGGTTCTTTAGGATAGTACACCTTTTGGAATGATCCTTGTAACATGCCACCTACCCATGCCCTAGACTTCCCTGGATTTTACTATGTGTTTTTTGCTTGATATTGTTTGCACTTATTGTAATTCCAACTTATCTAAGTCATTATCCCTCATTACTCCTGGACAATATTTGATAATGATCTCTTTGTATATAGTCTTGTATTAGGTTAGAACTTTCTTATTTAGACAAAAGGGGGAGATGTAGTGGATAGCCAACCCAGCATTGGCCTGGAAGTTCCAACCCCCATTGAGGCTTCAGTAATGATCACGCCCACAAGGCGGGGCAGAGGCGGAAGCTGAAGACTGAGGATCAGGAGGAGGAGGCTCTCTTGGTTCTGGGACGCTGGACACTGGAGGTAGACCGAGCAGAGTTCTCCAGAGAACACCGCCAGACTGTGCTATACCTTTGCCAGACCCTGCAACCTACCCCTTCATTTGTAAGTTACCCCACAAAATAAACCTCTCTTTTAACTACGTGGAGTGGCCTTAATAATTTCACCAATAAACACATTCTTTCAAATTAATGAGCTCCAGTGTACATCAAATAGTCTATAGCGCATACAGTACAGATATGTAGGAAAGAAGCAGAGAATTGCACTATTGTGATTTGGCACTGCTATAACTCTTCTGGACTCATCTCCTCTTCTAAGAAAGGTAGTACAATTAAGAAAAACCATGACCACCCCTCAAGTAACTATAATTGAACTCAGTGGGCTCTAAGAAATTAGAAAACAAATTTGAAAAAGGAGGGGAGACTTGTTGGGAAGAAGAATGGGATCAGCAGGAGTACAAGGGGATAAAAAAGAGAAATAGGAAGTGAATGTAAAAAGAGTACATTACATACATGTATGAAGTTGACAAATAATTTAAAAATAAATTTGAAAAAGATAAATAATCCCCAGAGATTCAAAGATAATCATTTCAAAACAAAGTGTAAGTTTTAGGTAAATCTAGGTTATATACAAATCATTAAAGTATTCTTTCTCAAATCTCTTAGAAATGCACATATATTTTATGAATGAAACAAAAGCATTCTACTCCTGTGTATTAAAGACAAAGTATCTGAATAGAACAAGAAATCATGCATTTTCATGGAGATAGTTTGATAATTGGTGTGAGAAGGACTTTCATTTTAATTTTAATTTTAATTTCTCTAGAGATTGAGCATCTTTCCATATATTTATTGAATATTTGCAGGCTTTGTTTGGGGCAATGTCTATTCAATTTATTTTCTCTTTTGTGAGTGTTTTTTATTGTTGAATCATAGACATCATGTATATTAATTTTTAGCACACATAATTTGCCAATATTGTCTCCTTTTCATTCAGTTGCATATGTCTTTTGAGGTAAAGAGATTTGTAATTTTTTTTTAATTTCAATTATGGTGTATTCCCTGTAGTTATTATTTTCTTCAGTTTATTGAAAGTTACATTTATGGAAAGGTAACTAATCCCTTGGCTTTAAATAAACAATTACATATCTTATCAGTTCAGCTGGGAAGCTTTCTTAAACTCCATCTAAGGCTGTGGGTTATTTTTGACAAAGTTTATAGTACTTGGCATGGGCTCACTCTCATGGGAGGGTTTGCCTTCAAAGTCTTCATGGTTTTGTTTTGTTTTGTTTTTAAACTCGGATTACCAGATAATAGGTTGCTATGTAGTTTGTTTTCATACCCCATTAATTTTGATTCTCCATCCTTCCCTTGTCTCCTCATCTCTGGTAATATTCCCACTCTTTCCTCTCATTTTAACAGTGTCATATTCTTCCCCCTTGCTTAAGCCATGCCCCCTCTAAACCCTTTCTTGTGTTCTGGCTTCCAAAGGTATTGCAAACTAGACACAAAAAGCTAAAAAATTCAGGATAGGATCTGAATCTGAGAGAGAATTTGTTGTATTTTTCTTTCATACAAATATTAACAAATTTTAAAAAATAAACCTTTGGATCACTAGAGATTTCCTGGAAAGCACGTAGCCTTTCTCCTCCAAAATGACAGATAACATGAGTCTGCTCTTTTAAAAAAAAATAATTTTGAATGTTCTTATAATAATCCAGAATTTAGGCAATTTATCTCATTAGAGGAAAGTTAGACAGAAAATCTAGTATCCAGTTTCAACTCTATACCTCCCAAGTTAGAGGCTGCATGCGTTTTTATTTTTTAGTCAATTAATCATCATAAAGATGAACTGTGAAATGAAATTAGGTATGATCAGTTTAAAGAGTAGTGCATATACCTAGGCATACACTCAAGGAAGATATGTCCTACTCCAGAGTCACTTACGCTTCCATGTTCATTGCATCTCTATTTATCAATGTTAAAACATGGAATTATTTCAGATATCAATCACTTGATGAATGAATAACAAAAATTGCATATACACAATGCCAGTTTATGCAACTATAAAGAAAAAAAAAAGCAAGTTTGTAGGTAAATGTATAAAATTGGAGAAAATGACATTGAGTGAGTTAGACCAGGTCTAGAAAGAAATACAAAACAAAATCTCTCTCAGATGCAGATCCTATCCTGAATTTTTTAGCTTTTTGTGTCTAGTTTGCAATACCTTTGGAAGCCAGAACACAAGAAAGGGTTTAGAGGGGGCATGGCTTAAGCAAGGGGGAAGAGTATGACACTGTTAAAATGAGAGGAAAGAGTGGGAATATTACCAGAGATGAGGAGACAAGGGAAGGGTGGAGAATCAAAATTAATGGGATATGGAAACAAACTACATAGCAACCTATTATCTGGTAATCCAAGTTTAAAAACAAAACAAAACAAAACCATGAAGACTTTGAAGGCAAACCCTTCCATGAGAGTGAGCCCATGCCAAGTACTACAAACCTTGTCAAAAATAACCCACAGCCTTAGATGGAGCTTAAGACAACTTCACAGCTGAACTGATAAGTTATGTAATTGCCTTCTAAATGTATATGCTTACACAGACAGATTAAGGGCTACTCTTAGCTGTAAATCCAAGAAGATTCCCTTTGAAGTGAAAAATGAGAGAGAGAGAGTCATGGCTAAGGAAGATGGTAACAGTAAAGGATGGCTGAGGATTTAGTTCTGAACAATAATTTTATATCACTTCCTTAAGGCTTAGAGAACATTGTAGAATATGAGATAGAAGGAATGTAAGAGCTTAGAGATAGAAATGATGACTGGGAAATGCCAATTTCTAAACAAAAGCAAGACCTAGCCATCATGAGCTCACAGCAACAATGCCTACAAGCACTGAAGTTATACACAAATCGCATATCTATTATCAGGAGTGGATGAGGCAGGGCCTCACTTGGCCCTACCCTTTAATGCTGATCTATTGGTAAGCAAGAATTTCTGGAAGAAAGGAGTCATTGTGGAAACTTTGTACTCACTGATGGTGAGCCTACCTAAGCCCAAATAATGTTGTGAACTCATGGTCACACAGATGGTCCTACTTAAACCGTGAGACACAAAATGAAACATCTTGAGTATAAGAACAAGATTTGTAGTGGAGAAAGTAAACAGGCAAGGGCTGGAGGAATATGAAAGAAGTTGAAAGGAATAATGTGCAATCACCCTTACGTCCTATCAAAATAAAATGGTAGAGTATGCACACTATGCTCTACAATCAAATGATAGGAAAAAAGCAGACAGACCTTAGGGAAATACCATTTCTACACCTCAGGAATACTGTGTGTGGCCTACATCTAGGCTCTGGGTTCTTTGATCTAACCACTCTATTTCTTTTTTATTGTCAAAAGACAAGATTCAGGTTTTGGGTGCTGAGGAGAAGAGAAAGTAGTTTAGGTGCTTTCTACTAGTACTAATAAAGTAATTTAAAAGTTCTTTTACAAATATATTTAAAAATAAACGAACCTCCATTACAAGCTGTACATAGCTCTTTAGCCTTTCTTGGCATTGGATATGAGGAAGAGAAAAACAGAGGTGTCTGTCAGCATTGGAATAATGTCCTCCCTTTCTTCAACACTACTGTTTGGCTTCTCCCTTCGGTACTCTCCCGGGAGCTTGGAGGACACAGATCTCTATGTTCAAGGAACAAAACTGCAAAGAAGTTCCTACTGAGCATCTTCCTTGAAGGCTGTTAAAAGACCCAGCTTAAGAAACTACGGGCAGTGAGGCATCAATGCATCTAGGGTGTCTCTTTGTAGAATTCTGGTGTCTAGTAACTAAGAAATAAATGAAATGTGTTTTAGAACTCTGGATATCTGAGGAGATATTTTTATACTCACCACTTGCCAACTCTATGATGTCACAGACATTGCTCAATGTTCAGTGCAACGTGAGGACCAATATAAATGTACTGAATCTTGTCTTTTGACAATACAAAAGAAATAGAGTGGTTAGATCAAAGAACCCAGAGCCTAGATGTAGGCCACACATTGTATTCCTGAGGTGTAGAAATGGTCCATTTTAAACCCTCCATATTTCCTTTGGCTTCAGCTGTGTATCATTGCCTTCTTCAGTTCATCCCAAAACATTCACAGAAACACATTCACAGAGTGGATCGTCTCATTCTGTCAATTTTTTTTTTCTATTCATGTTACTTGCACACTTCAGGACTACTAAAAGAAACTTGAAGGGTCCTCAGTACAGGGTTGATGATTTTTATGGAGATGAGCCATCACTTCTGTCTGCCCATAGGCCTTCTTCAGCTCAATATCTGATTATTTGATTCCAGTCCCCAGTATTTGGAAAGAATTTCATCATAAGCAACTTTAGGCATCATCAAAAGTCTAGTCACTTCATCTTCAAACTGGCACTCGTACCGAGAAGCAAATGAAATGGAAAGGAAAGGATTCCCATCCTCCTCATACCCAACCCCATTCTGTCTTGTGAGTTCCTGGTCCATTATTCATTCTTCTAAAGCTGGTGCACTCTAATCAGGGTTCTTTCCCTGTCTATGTGGTTCTGGATCAGTTTGAGTGTTCTGACTTGGATCTGACTAGTAGGGGCTGCACTTAGGACCAAACTGTTCCATTAGTTATTACCATTACGAGTTCCTGATGAGTCCCTGAGAATTAAAATACTTCAGGGTCCACAGAGAGTCCTGACAGCCTGAAGGAAGCACCAGCACTGTGGTGGGCTCCAAAAAATCCTCTGTTTTTGAAGTGCTTCTGAGCCATTACTAGAAAGCTTCCTGAATATTTCAGGTTACAGCAATCATGGTAAGTTCCGAAGCTGAACAGAGGCAATGAAAAACACTTCCCTTCAAGCACTGCCCTGGTTTTCCTTTGTTGTCAAGTATAACTTTGAAATTCAAACTCATGAAGGTTTTTATTAATATCTTCATTTAAATTATATACTTTTTATTTCTCATACTTATATCTTTGATTAATTTTGAGTTATTTTTTATAAATGTCCTTGTTTATCTTTTTTCATATGGTTATCTACTCCCCCCAACTGCATTTTGCCCTTTAATAGTTTTGGTTCACAAATTGAAAATCATTTAATAATAAATGGCAGATCTCTGTGATCTCTCTTCTATTCCACAGGTCTCTAGTTCATCTTTTTACTACAATTGAAATGATTTGATTAATATACCTTTTGTAATAAGATTTTTTTCCTTTTTTTTGGTCATAGTTGAGGATCAAACCCAGGGCCTTGAGCTTGCTAGGCAAGCACTCTATCACTGAGCTAAGCCCCAGCCCCTTGTAATAAGATTTAAGAATCAGAAAGTTTGTGGCTGAAGGGATGGCTCTATGCACACTGTTCTTGCAGAGGACTGGAGTTTTATGGGGAGCACCCATATTGGAAAATTCATAACAACCTGTAAATATAGCTCTTGGGAATCCAATGCCTCTGGCCACCACTATGCATACACATAACCATTCCCACATATATGTACAATTAAAAATAACAAAAGGATTTTTTATATTTAAAAAAAATAAGAAAGTATGAGAATTCTAACTGTTTGGCACTGGGACCAACTACTTTATCATGAACATTGTTTGAAATTGCTGTTACATGTTGAATAAACATTGTTTGAGATTTAATTAGTTTTTTACTGCTTTTGAAATTATCCATAATGGACTTTTAATTGGTGTCCTTATTCCAAATGATACCATTACCTTTACTACTGAATTATTTTGTGCATATTTAGCTGAAAGTTTTACTGCATATTGCAAAAAATTTCCCTTTATATCTTTTTCCTCTCTATATTTTTATAATATTGTCTTGGTGTTTCATCCTTTTATCTATATTTTAATGTATTAAAATCCCTGATGTGTCTTATAGTAACATTAGTCAATTTTATACAACAAAGATTAGCTCTTGCAGCTTTTCTATACTATATTTGATACTTATAATAATCCTATTAATTTTGTACTGTCATTGTTGACACTATACTGGTAGGTAAATTTTAATCTTATAAAAATTATCAAATTGTCTACCTAAAATACCTAGCATTTTTTATTTAATTTTTTTCTTTACTTTTACATACCAACCCATGTTCCATCTCCCACTTCTTCTCCCATTGCCTCACACCTACTTTGATCTCACCACCATCTCCTCCTCATAGAGGGTAAGTCTTCCCTTGGGTAGTCAACACAGGCTGGCATACCAAGTTGAGGCCAGATCTGGAACTTCCTCCTTGCATCAAGGCTGAATAAGGCATTGCATCATAGAGAATGGGCTCTAAAATATAGCTTGTGTACCCAGGATAAGTCCTGGTCCCATTGCCAGGAGACCCACAACACATGAAGTGATGCAACTTTCACCCACATTCAGAAACCCTAATTGGGTCCCATGCAGGTTCCCCAGCTATCAGTCCAGATTCCATGAGCTCCCACTAGCTTGGGTCAGCTATCTCTGTGGTTTTTCCCATCATGATTCTGACACCCCTTGCTCTTATAATCCTTCCTCGCTCTCTTCAAATGAACTCCAGGATCTTAGCCAAGTGCTTGGCTGTGGGTCTATACATCTGCTTTCATCAGTCACTGAATATAGGCTCTATGATGACAATTAGTGTAGACACCAATCTGAGTTCAGTGGGAAGGCTATATCAAGCACCCTCTCCACCACTATGAATCTTAGCTGGGGATAATCTTGAGAGTTTCTGGAATTTTTCCTAGCTTCATATTTCTCCTCATCCCCTTAAATGGTATACTCTGTCAAGATATCTTTTTCATTGCTCTCCCTACTCATCTCTCCCCCAACTCAACCATCTCAAGCCCTTGTGTTCCTACCTCCCATTCCCTCCCCTATACTCCCTCCTCCCAGTTTACCTAGGAGATCTTAACCCTTTCCCATTCCTAGGGCGATCCATGTGTGTCCCTATTAGTGTCCTCCTCTTTTCCTAGCTTCTCTGGGGTTGTGGACTGTAGCCTGGTTATCCTTTGCTTTGCATCTAATATTCACTTATGTGTGAGTACCTATTGTGTGTGTCTTCCTGGGTCTGGGTTACCTCTCTCAGGATGATTTTTTTCTAATTCCATCAATTTTTTTTTTTTTTTTACCAGGTTCTGGCTATTAGAGATAATGCTGTGATGAACATAGCTGAGAAAATATCCTTGTGCTGTAGTTGAGCATCTTTTGTGTATATGCCTAGGAATGATACTGCTGGGTCTTGAGGTAGGTTGATTCCTAATTTTTTGAGATACCACTATACTGATTTCCAGAGTGGGTATACAAGTTTGCATTTTTACCATCCTTGGAGGAGTGTTCCCCTTTCTCTACATCCTCTCCAACATAAGCTGTCATCTGTGTTTTTCATTTTAGCAGTTCTGACAGGCATAAGATGGTATTTCAGAGTTGTTTGGATTTGCATTCCTTTATGGCTAAGGTTGTTGAACTTCTCCTTACATGTCTTTCAGCCATTAGAGATTCTTGTGTTGAGAATTCTTTGTTTAGCTCTGCTGCCCCTTTTTTAATTGGGTTATTTGATATTTTACTTTCTAGTTTCTTGAGTTGTTTTATATATTTTGGAGACCAGCCCTCTGTCAGAGGTGGGCATTGGTAAAGATCTTTTCCCATTCTATAGGCTGCCTTTTTATTTTATTGACAAGTCCTTTGCTTTACAGAAGCTTCTCAGTTTCAGGAGGTCCCATTTATTAATTGTTGCTCTCAGTGTCTGTGCTACTGGTGTTATATTTAGGAAGTGGTCTCCTATGCCAATGTCTTTAAGGATACTTCCCACTTTCTCTTCTATTAGGATCAGTGTAACTAGATTTATGTTGAAGTCTTTGATCCATTTGGACTTGAGTTTTGTGTGTGGTGATAAATATGGATCTATTTGCATTATTCTACATGTAGATATCCAGTTATGCCAGCACCATTTGTTGAAGATGCTTTCTTTTTTCCATTGTAAAATTTTGGCTTCTTTGTCAAAAATCAGGTATTCACAGGTGTTTTTTTTTTTCCATATGAAATTGAGTATTGTTTTTTCCAGGTCTGTGAAGAATTGTGTTTGAATACTGATGGGCATTGAATTGAATTGGTAGATTGCTTTTGGTAATATTGTCATTTTTACTATGTTAATCCTACCTATTCAAGAGCATGGGAGGTCTTTCCATTTTCTGATATCTCCTTCAATTTCTTTCTTCAAAGACTTAAAGTTCTTCTCATACAGGTCTTTCATTTGTTTGGTTAGAATTATACCAAGACATTTTATATTATTTGTGGATATTGTAAAGAATGATGTTTCTCTGATGTCTTTGTATATTTCTCTGCCCATTGTATATAGAAGGGCTACTGATACTATTTTTTTAATTAATCTTGTATCCTGCCAAATTACTGAGGGTGTTATTGGTAGAATTTTTGGGGTCATTTGTGTCTATTATCATATCATCTGCAAATAGTGAAAGTTTGACTTCTTCCTTTATTATTTATATGCACTTGGTTTCTTTTTGTTGTCTTATTGGTCTAGATAGAACTTCAAGCACTATGTTGAATAAATATGGAGAGAGTGGACATCCTTCTCTTGTTCCTGATTTTAGTGGAATTACTTTGAGGTTCTCTCCATTTAGTTTGATATTGGCTTGCTGTATATTTCCTTTATTGTGTTTAGGGATGTTTCTTGTATCCCTGATCTCTTGAAGACCTTTATCATGAAGTGATGTTGGATTTTGTTGAAGGCTTTTTCATCACCTAATGAGATGATCATGTTTTATTTTTCTTTCATTTTGTTTATACAGTGGATTACATGGACAGTTTTTCACATGTTGAACTATTCCTGAATCTCTAGGATGAAGCCTACTTGATCATAGTGGATGCCTTTTTGAGGTGTTCTTGGATTTGGTTTGCCAGTATTTTATTGTTAATTTTTACATTAATGTTGATGAAGAAGACTGGTTTAAAACACTCTTTGTTGTGTCTCTGTGTTTTGGGGATATCAGAGTAACTGTAGCCTCACAAAAAGAGTTTGGCAATGTTCCTTCTGTTTGTAATGTGTGAAACAATTTGAGGAGTATTGGTATTCGCTCTTCTTTGAAATTCTGGTAGAAATCTGTAGTGAAACTATCTGGCCCTTGCCTTTTTTGGCTGGGAAAATTTTAATGACCGATTCTGTTTCCATAGGAATTATAGGTCTGCTTAAATTATTTATCTGGTCTTGATTTAATTTGGGTATGTGGTACCTCTTTAGAAAATTGTCCATTTCTTTTAGATTTTACAATTTTGTGGAATACTGCTTTTGAAATATGACCTGTTATTGTTATTTGGTTTTGATCTTTTTGGAGGGCCTTCTACCCAACTCCCAATTAAATCACACACAGTGGCTTATACTTATTTACAAATGCCTGGCCTTAGTTTGGCTTAGTTTCTAGTCAGTTTTACTTAAATTATCCTGTCTACCTTTTGCCTCTCAGCTTTCTTATTTTCTTACTTCTCTAAATCTTACTCTTGCCCTGTGACTTGATGTGTAGCTGGGTGGCTGGCCTTTGGAGTACTTCTCCTTCTCTGGTTCCTTTTTATTTCCCCCTTCCCAGATTTCTTCTTCTATATGTTCTTGCTGCCTACCTGCCCTGCCTATCCTTTCTCCTGCCTTGCTTTTGGCCATTCAGATCTTTATTAAACCATCAGGTGTTTTATACAGGCATAGTAACACAGCTTCACAGAGTTAAAGAAACACAACATAAACAAAAGTAACACATCTTAAAATAATATTCCCCCCAAACCCGGTGATTTTCTGTATTTACTCAGGGTCTGTTCTTATGCCCCTCTTTTCATTTTATTTATTTATTTATTTACTTACTTACTTACTTACTTACTTACTTATTTTTCTTCCTTTCTTTTTAAATTTTTATTTTATTTTTTACTAAGAAAAATTTTAATTACCCATCACACCCCCCATTCCCTCCTACAAGAAGGTAAGGCCTCCCATGAGGAGGTACATTTAGTAGAGACAGGTCCAACACCACCACCACCACCACCCCCCGCCTCAAGGCTGTGTGAGGTGTCCCATCATAGAAATGGGCTCCAAAAGGCCTGCTCATGCACCAGAGATGGATTCTGATCCTACTGCCAGGGGGCCCCTTAAGCAGATCATGCTACACAACTGTCTTGTTATACAGAAGGCCTAGTTCAGTCTTATGCAAGCTCTACAGCTGTTCATCTTTGGTTGTCTTTGTAGGTTTCCCCATTGTGATCTTGATGCCCCTTGCTCATAGAATCACTCTTCCCTCTCTTTTCGACTGGACTCCTGGAGCTAGGCCAGATGTTTGGCTGTGAATCTCTGCATCTGCTTCCAACAGTTAATGGAAAAATGCTCTATAATGACAGTTAGGTTATTCACTGTTCTGATTACTGGGGTATGCCAGTTCAGGCACCCTCTAAACTATTGCTAGTAGTCTAAGCTGGAGTCATCCTTTTAGATTGCTGGGAACTTCTCTAGCACCAGGTTTCTCCCTATCCCCATGATGTCTCCCTCTATCATGGTATCTCTTTCATTGCTCTCCCATTCCATCTCTGTTCCAGCTCAACCATCACAATCTTTATGTTCCCTTAATTTGTATATGCTCTCTCTGCTTTTTGGTTTGTTTGGATAAGCATTTGTTTACCTTGTTGATTTTTTCTCAAAGAATCAATTCTTTTTTCATTTTTTTGTATTATCCTCTTTTTTGTTTATATTTTATTGATTTCGTCCCTCAATTTGATTATTTCCAGGCATCTACTCCTTTAGGATGACTTTACCTCTTTTTGTTCCAGTACTTTCAGGCATGCTGTTAAGTCACTAATTTGAGATTTCTCCAAATTCTTTTTGTAGGCACTCAGTGCTATAAAGTTTCCTCTAATCAGTGCTTTCATAGTGTCCTATAAGTTTAGGTATGTTGTGCATTCATTTTCATTGAATTCTAGGAAGTCTTTAATTTCTTTATTTCTTCTTGACCAAGTGGTGATTCCGTTGAGAGCTGTTCAGTTTCTGTGAGTTTGTTGGCTTTGTGTGATTTGCATTGTTGTATTCTGACATTAAGCCATGGTGATCTAATAAGATATAGGTGGTTATTCCGTTGTTTTGTTTTTTTTTTGTTTGTTTGTTTTGTTTGTTTGTTTGTTCGTTTGTTTTTTAATCTGGTGAGGTTTGCTTTGTGACTTAGTATGTGGTCAATTTTAGTGAAGGTTTCATGAGGCACTGAAAAGAATGTGTATTCTTTTGTGTTTGGGTGCAATGTTCTATAGATGTTTGTTAAGCCCTTTTGAGTTATGACGTCTGTTACTTCCCTTATTTCTCTAAGTTTCTACCTGGAAGACCTGTCCATGGTGAGAGTGGGATGTTAAAGTTTCCCACTACTAGTCTACTAGTGTGTGGCATTTGATGTGTGATTGAAGCTTTAGTAATGTTTCTTTTACAAATGTGGGTGTCCTTGTATTTGGGGCATACATGTTCAGAATTGGGACTTCTTGATGGATCTTTCATTTGATGAATATAAAATATCCTTCTCCATTTCTTTTTAATTTTAGTTTGAAGTCTATTTTGTTAGATATTAGAATCACTATACCAGCTTGTTTCTTAGATCCATTTGGTTGGGAAATGTTTTCCCAACCCTGAGGTAATATCTATCTTTGAAATTGAGGTATGTTTCTTGTATGCACAGAAGGATGACTACTGTTTTCATATTCATTTCATATTCATTCTGTTAGCCTGTATCTTTTTTATAAGTGAATTGAATCCATTGATATTAAAGGATGTTAATTACTATTAATTATTGTTTGTTTGTTTTTTTTTTTTTTTTTTTTTTTTTGGTTTTCCTGGTGGCGATGGTAGTATGTGTGTGTTTTATTTTTGTGGGATTTGCTGGTGTGAAGTTATCTATTGCCTATATTTTTGTAGGTGTTGCTAATTTCCCTGGGTTGGAATTTTCCTTCTAGTACTTTCTGTAGAGCTGAATTTGTGGATAGATATTGTTTAAATCTGGTTTTGTCATGGAATATCTTGTTTCCTTCATCTATGGTGATTGAAAGTTTTGCTGGATGTAGTACTCTGGGCTGGCTTCCATGGTCTCAGTGTCTGCATAATGTTTGTCCAGTACTTTCTAACTTGCAGAGTTTCCATTGAGAAGTTGGGTGTTATTCTGATGGATCTGCCTTTATATGTTATTTGGCCTTTTTCCTTTGCAACTCTTAATAGTCTTTCTTTATTCTTTATGTTTAATGTTTTGATTATCATGTTGTTAGGGAACGTTTTTTGGTCCAGTCTATTTTGTGTTCTGTGAACTTCTTGTATCTTCATAGGCATGTCCTTCTTTAGGTAGGAACGTTGTTTTTCTGTGATTTTTGTTCAATAAATTTTTGTGTCTTTGAGCTGGTATTCTTCTCATTTTTCTATCCATATTATTCTTGGGTTTGGTCTTTTAATGGTATCCCAGATTTCCTGGTTGTTTCATGTTAAGATTTTGTTGGATTCAACATTTTCTTTGACCAATGAATCTATTTCCTCTATTGTGTCTTCAACACCAGAGATCCTCTCTTCCATCCCTTGCATTCTGTTGATTATGCTTGCATCTATAGTTCCTGTTCTTTTACTCAGATTTTCCATTTCCAGAATTTCTTCAGTTTTTGTTTTGTTTATTGCCTCTATTTCAATTTTCATATATTGCATTGTTCCTTTCACCTGTTTGATTATTTTTCTTGGCTTTCTTTAAGGGATTTATTGATTTCTGCCAATATTTTGTCTTTTCTTTGATTTCTTTAAGGGGATTTTTCATTTCCTCCTTTAGGGCCTCCAGCATCTTTATAAAATTATTTTTTATGTCATTTTCTTTTGCTTTATGTGTACTGCAATGTTCAAGTCTTGCTATTGTAGAACCACTAGGCTCTAATGGTGCCATATTGCTCTTTATGTTGTTGAATATATTTTTACATTACCATCTACCCACCTCTTCTTCCAATCAGTGCATGTGATGTCTGTCTCTGGTGGTCACTGCTAACCAGTTGCTAGGACTCTACATCCAATCAGTGCAGGAAGTGCCTGTGTCCTTAGGTTCTGCTGAAGCCATAGGGGTTCATTGGGTGGCAGAAGATAATTGATTCCAAAAGTTTGTGGGGCAGAGTGGGACTTTTAGGTTGCAGAGTCCAATAGGTGACATGGGTGGCCTGCCTGCAGGATTCTTACCTGCTAACTGGCTGTTAGGCTGAGATGGGAAGGGGATGGACCTGGGATGTTCCCTCAGACTTGGGGCTTAGAGAGTGGGGTTGTTCAGATGGGAGAGCAGTCATTAAACTCTTCCTCCAATTGGTGCAGGTAGTGCCTGAGTCCTTAAATTATTTTCATACAACATGTTGGGAATTTCCAGGCAATTTAATTGAAATGAGCATCTCAGCAATGAATGAACCTAAATGTTTTCTAGCATATCCATTTAAATAAGGTTGTGTGTATTTTGTTCAACATTCCTATTATCTTTCTTGGTATGATAGCAACTTCTTTACTGCAGAGAAATTATACTAAAATGTCAACCACTGATATTTATGATAACCAGTTAAGCTAATACAGTGTAACAAAAGAGAAGACTTTTAACAGTAAAGTTATTGCCATAGTTAAACTGAAAGGAATAAAAGAAGAAAACTTTGTTATCAATATAAATTATATCAGAAACAATGAAATATTTTATTTGAGGGAAGTATGTTGTTGCAAGATCATCCTACTACTGTATTTGAGACATTTACTACTTGCTTAATTTTATAGGCTGATGGCTAAAAAATGATTTGGTCTCAGGATAAAACATGCATTGAATAAGTCTTATCCATATTATGTTTAGATGAGAATTATTTGACTTTGAAGAGATTCAAAAATTAGTTAAGATTTCAGGTGTTATTTGAAGATAACCAGTGTGTTGCTACTAATATCATTATTGTTGTTATTGTTTGGGGATAGGATGATAGTTTTATTAAGTCATGAACAGAAAAATATGGACATAATGATTTTTCTCCCAACCCAACTCTGATATTTAATTACCTTTGTAAACATATAATATAGTGATTAGGCCATTGTGGCTCCACATGAAATAATGGACTAACACCACCATTATACTGATAATGGGTTTACAACAGTAGGATAAGTCCCTCTTATCTTTAATGCTTAAACACTGATTTCTGTCTGCCTTTTGATGACTTCTGCCTTTTTATGAGGCAATGGGCTGTCCACTGCCAGGTGCCTAGCACTGACATTGGATCTTTAAAATTTCAGAAATTATGGAAATACATTTTTGTTCTTTTTATAAGATCCAGGCTCAGGTTTTGCTTTGTTGCAGCCTTTTCCAAAATAGAAAAGTAAAGTTTACTATATTCTACACAACAATGTATCACATGGTTTCTGGCAACAAATTTCTCATATCATTTTTGCAACTCTATTTCCAAATAACACCTTACTTTAGAATAAATGCACATCACATCTTTCCTTGAACAAGAAAATGCTAGTAATTTTCAATTGAGACATACTGAATATTTTTAGAAAACAAAAAAAAAGGTATAGGTATAGGAGTATGGGATACACGAGAGCCTTGGGTAGTGATGTGATGAATTTATTTCCCTTCTCTTCCATGGTAGATTTACAAAGAAAAGAAATGTACCCTCCAAAAAAAGAAAGAATAAAAGGAAGGAAGGAAGGAAGGAAGGAAGGAAGGAAGGAAGGAGGGAAGGAGGAAATCAAAGAAAGAGTATGAAAGGCACCTTTAAATTGGAATTGATTACTACCCAGAATGGAGCTATTTTACATACAAAAGATAACTCCAGTGGTCCATATGCTTCCAGTTCTCTTCTTGGCCATTTTGTGCACATTAACATTTAATATATAGATTTGTTATAGCTACAGGAATCTTGAAATACACCGTATCAAAGAATGGCAAGATGAAACAATATGAAGCCCAGTTTGGGTTGATTGACTTAATTATAAACCTAAGGAAATGGGCTTCAGCTTCTTTTTTAAATTGTATTTATTATTAAATTAATTCATTTATTTTATACACTGACCACAGTTTTCCCTCCCAAATCTCCTTTCATTCCTTCCCCATAGTACTTCCCTCTTCTCCCTCCCAAATCACCTCAGTTTCTTAGGGGACAGTTATGCTTCAATATCTTGCCAATATACATATAATTTTTGTGGCTTTTAAAGATCCACCTGCCTCTGCCTCTGCCTCCTGAGTGCTGGGATTAAAGGTATGTGCCACCACTGCCCGGCTCATTGTCAAATTTAAAGATTAAGCAAAATTTCTATGCTAAGCTTAAGAGATTTGAGAGATGGATTGATGGTTAAGAGCATTTACTTCCAGAACACTTGAGTTTAGTTCCCAGAAGCCATGATAGACAGGCTATTCACAAGGTTGCCTGTAACTTCAGCTGCATGTAATAAGATGTCCACTTCTTTTCACTGTGGATATTACCCTAGAATTTGCATATAAAAATAAACCTTAAAATATTTTAATCTGAGCCAGGCGGTGGTGGCACATGCCTTTAATCCCAGCACTTGGGAGGCAGAACCAGGTGGATCTGTGTGAGTTCGAGGCCAGCCTGGTCTACAGAGCAAGATCAGGACAGGTACCAAAATTACACAGAGAAACCCTGTCTCGAAAAATCACTGTATGTATAAATCTGAATTTATTGATTTATTTTTCTCACTTTAAACTGTTTCCCCTTGTGAATCAAATTGTAAGGTGATTCATGTGGTGCAGTATTTAGGATTATTAAAAAGGGAAATTGCTGCAAAGGTTGAAGAGCTCAGATGTTATGGCTGTTAGCATGCTTCATTTTCTAGTTTAGCACTCTCGTTAGAGATTTCTCTTAGAAAAAGTATCATTCTCTTCATGCAGACAACCTACAATGTAGTTTGGCTGTCTTCAACTCCTATCAAATGTTTGACATCTATCCTGTAAATATAGTAAACCCTGTCTCAGGTGACTTGAGTGAGGGATTCCCTTCTCTGTCTGTTTCTCCTTAATTTTCCCTGTTTTTCATCCTACCAAAGTGGTACTTCTCCACTGTGCATACAAAAGGAAAATAACACGTATTCTTCTACACTGTCAGTGGGGTAGTACAAGATGACTATTTCACTAATGTTTCTGATTCAGCACATTATAATGACCAGCATATCAGATCATCATCAACAGCAAAAATGTGTCTTCTCATATACACATTCAAAATTGGGGACTGCATAATCATTTGTTCAGCAATTTGTTTACTTCATTCTTTTGTGAAAAGGTGAGGAGAAGATCCAGTGCAATCTGGTTTACTGCACTTATTCTAGCCCTGGCCTCATGAAGATTGCTGAAGTCTAGGGAAGGTGTTACTATGCAGAAACTGAAAACAACTTAATTATGTCAACAGATTGTGAATCTGTATATATAATAGAGAAACTGCATAAAAAACAGAAAGAACTGCAATAAATTTTAAGAGAATCTGTATGCTAGAGCCTAAGAGAAATTAAAAATCAAAAGGCAGAGTGTAGCATCAAGCTGTCAGTGCAAACATTGGTTTTCTAGCCAGCAGAATTAACACAATGTGGAGCTCATTTGAAATACAAAATCTCAGGTCAAAGACCAAACTCATGACTCAGAATCTGTATTTTATCAATAGCCCCAGGTGCTGTGTATGCTCATTAAAATTTGAGAAGCACTGCAAGACTTTATAATTTATTCCCAGGAAATTGTGTTTAATATAATTATGATTGTGACTGCAGGATTAGAAGAAGTATATTCATCACATCAGAGGAAGAAAGAATAAATGGAATTAGTCAGAGATAGCAGTCCATGAATTATTAAAGGACAAAAATGTGGCCCATAAAATTCGAAGAAATGAGGAATGTTCTGTTTTTTTCCTAGGCAATCAATTCAAAATGACTTGAAATTGATATGCCATAGTTAGTATAAATAATTTTTGTGACTACCTTTGGCAATATTACGAGAGACTTGTTAAAATGTCCTCAGTTTAATTAAGAACCACTGAGTCACTGATCATGAGCTATCAATCTGAATAACAAGATGATATCCAAACCGTTCGGAATCTAACTCAGAAACAATCCTTTACATCTGTCAGTATATTTAACTCCATGTGACATTTCTACTTGTGGGCTCTAAAATGTTCTTTTCAGATATTTCAGATATTTTCATCATGTGTTTTCTTCCAGGAAACTTTAATAGTTAGCATTAGGTCAAAGAAAGGGTATACACACAAACATACACCCTCACTTGAAAGCACACACACCAAACAAATATGACATTTATTTCATTTTTTAATAGACTTCTCTGAATCATTTGAATTCTGAGCTTATTTGGAGAGTAAGACATATTTCACAGAAAGACAGAATAGGCTATTTCAATTATCTATAAAACCTGTCAAGAACTTACAGCACGGTCACAGCTCTGTCTCCCTTCTTTTGCAGAGGAATATGACAGCTTTAGATACCTAAATCTCTCAAATTGTATGCCTGTTAAATGTAATTTAGGTATTTACTGCCTTTTCTGAAGATCTGCTTGATGTTTTATTGAATTCACTGATTAGCATCTGGTTCATAGCTGCTGGAGTATAGTCATAAATTACCAGAGAATGTCATCTCCAAAATATAGACAAGACATACCTGTTCTGTCTTCAGTCTTTTGAAACTATTTGTCATACCAATATCTAGAGCCAAATGAAATTGAAGGATTCATATTTCTTCTTGTTGTTTCAAATTTAGAGCATTTTATTCACAAAAATAGACCACATTTATTAAATTCTGATCAAAACAATAATTCTACTATCGACATAATTTCTTTGACAAATAGGTGTCCAAAGTCATTCTGGAAAAAAAAAAGATAAGGCCTCTGTGTTAAAAAGAAATATCATTTTGTATTTAGTATAACCAGAGCACAGCATTGCATACAGCAACTTTTAGCTTTCATGGTATCCACCCCAGTTAAAAGGTCTGGTAAGTAATCCTAGCAGTCAATTTAATGCATTCAAGAAATCCTTGAGCGAAAGTAAAAATTATATTTTACAAAGTTTTAATATTTACCTCTCACAAGAAGATATTCTGGGATTGCTGTTATTCACTTTTACTCCTTGTACACAAGATGTTGAGGCAAGAGAACTTCAGTCTAACCTACCTAAGGAAACTTTCACAAAGAACTAGGAAATGAGACATAGTACGTGGCTAATGTGCCCAGTGCTGTGGATTCAATTTCTAGTTTTATAAGAACAACAAGAAAGGAGGTGTCTTTTCAATCTTCAGAACTAATATCTATTGAAAGCAATATCTTAATCTTTATTTTTCTTGTTACACAAAATTTCTGAAACCAACTCTTGATATTTTTTAATATAATTGAAATGAGCACAGTTTAAAATCATATGAAATCATAAATAAATTATTTTTTTAGTTTCTAACCCATTTGTTTTATTTTGGGTATCCTGCTCTGGATGGACTTCTATAAGCTACAATTTTTTTTCATCAAATGACTCATTTATAGCCACTGTCAATGTGTGTGTGTGTGTGTGTGTGTGTGTGTGTGTGTGTGTGTGTGTGTATGTGTATTGTATGTGTGAAAAAGAAGAGAGGGGGAGGACAGCTAAGCAAGGAGATAAAAGAAAGTAAAAAGGTGAGTTAATACAGTAAGTGAAAAGAAATTTCAAGCGTTTTCATGTGTAGTTACTGATCAGGATTCTTGAGATCTTTGAGAAATACTCTAGAATCAGCTGAGGATCAATTAATTCTTGGCCATCACATCTTACCATTTTGGAACTTTGCAAACCCTCTAGGTTTTTAGCAATTCCCAATTATACTATTCCCTGAGTCCGAGAGTCACAGATTCTACCTATAGTAGATATTTTTCTGATGCCTGTTTTCGTTTTACTTCTCCACTTTTTCTAATACACGGCCAATAATTATTTCATTATATTTTCTCTATTAAAATGATTTGTATACATATGGACTTTAATTCAGTATGTAGTTATTAGTGTTTGTTCACATTTTTAATAAGTAAGATTTTAGGTAACATATAACTGGAGCAATAAAAGATTATAGGGTTCTAAAGGGAAAAGGCGATTCATTACAATATGGATCACTGGTCCTAAGCCTTCATTTCTATGTAATGAGATTATATATTCATGTAATTTGACAGACAATTTCCAAAATTTTACCACTGGTTGTTAAAAAGTACTTCTCCAGTACATTGATAACATACTAATGTAAGTAAACTTAATTTGCTGATAAGATATTAGAATGTTGGATATAAGCAAAAATTTCATATATGCTTGCTCAATTTACCCCAGCTTCCTGCTCTAGTTTTCATTACCACCGTAAAGGAGGAAAAGAAAACTTATTCTTCATATTTACTGATACAAAAATTGTAAGTGACATATCTTATGGACCTGTATTTACTCTATAATTTGGTATGAAACCAAGCTGTCTCATAACCTTCAGCAAGGGCATCTAGTATGTAGAAAAGCTATGCACAATATATAATGAATCTATCATAGGTCAATGAAAGGGCAGAATTATAACACGCTTTCTTTTGAGCCACCAAGCTCTCAAATAATGACATGACAACTCAGTATTATTTATAAATGCTGTGCCTTAACTTATGCTTATCTCACTAACTTTTATAAAAGAATTAAATATGTTTATCTTCATCTACATGTTGCCTCAGGGATTTTTACCTTTCCTTCATTCTATTTGTTCTGCTTTTCTGCTTTCCTCTGTGTCTGGCTGGCTGGTGGCTGCCTGGATGCCTGGCTGGTCTTAGGTTTCTCCCATTTTTTTCTCCCTCATTCCCTTCTCTCCTCTGGAGCCTGGATTCTTTCTCCTACTTGTTCCCTGCCTGTTGCTGGATCCTAATGGCTCCCCCAGGGGAAGGAGTGAGAAGGCACAGCATCAATGGCACCGACATTGGGAGTCAGTTAAAGGCAAACAGCAAACTCATTTATTCAATAACAGGGAAAGCCTTTTATATCCTCCTCCCAGGACCCAAGCTGTGTCCCAATCCAGTTGCATTGTGTGGTTGTCCCTCATTGGCTGGGCATGATCGGGATCTCTGACAGAACCTGTTGCTAGGCCCTCAGACAGAATCCAGGTTGGCTTATAAGGAAGTACATTATGTGCATGCCTTAGCAACCAGTTTGAGCCAATTTGCTTGACCCCATGGGCCTGTCCTACCAGCCCCACCTATCCTTATACTGCCTACCTATTTGCTGTTCAGCTTTTTATTAGACCAACCAGGTGCCTTAGGCAGGCAAAGTAAAATAAATGTAACACATCTTTACATAGTTAGACAAATGCAGCACAAACAAATGTAACATACATTTACACAGTTAAAGTAATATTCCACAGAACAGAGCTTTTGTTAAGAGAATAAATATTGAATATATGATTGGTTTGCTGTGGAACAATAAAATCAGCCTGGATGGTGACACTGAAAATATCATGCACAGAAGAAATGAATTCAGGCAGTGACTATATTGTTTCTTCTGTATACAATCAATGTCTTAAATCATGAAATAATATTTGTTTATTGTAATATTCTTCTCACTCATGGATATTGGCAAGACCTATTAATTAAGAATCTTAGAAAATAAATTTTATCATTCTTCCTACAACTAATTAGTTGGACAAATTTACCAAACCTTTAGTCCCATCACTTAGGAGGCAGAGGCAGGCTAATCTCTGAGTTTGAGGCCAACATGATCTACAGGGTGAGTTTCAGGAGAGCCAAGGCTACACAGAAGAACCCTGTCTCAACCCCATCCCCCCAAAAAAAAGAAAAGGAAAGAAAAAAGAAAAAACAAAGAAATAAACAACCCTTCTGGCCTTACAAGAACACAGAATCAAGACAGCTTCTTCTCAACTATCACTTTTTTAATGTAAAATACTTTTAAAAGAGGACATTCATCTTCAAATAAAATCTTGACTGAAAGTTTAGTATTACATAAATAAAAGATCAGTGTTCTGGTTGTAGCAGAAGTTGGGGTCAATTACAAATGAGACATTGTTTTCAAGAATGACACTTATCTTTTTAAATGCATGACATATAATGTACAGTCACAAAGAAAATTGACAAAGATGTACTAGGCAACCTACATTTACATGCTGAAATTTGAGGGATACTACAAATCTTTATTACCCTTGAACAATCTCCTCTCATGACACTTTGGAATTGACATTTCTAATACTCATACAATAGGTTATTTTCCCAGAAAGATATGTCAAAAATAAAGCCATATGTCAATCATAGTGCTAATTAAGATACAGTAGTAAGTGGAATCATATACAATAACTGAAATATCCATCTGACCTGCAAAAAACAGTAATTTCATATAGGTAAAATTAATATAAGGTTGCTGGAGGGATAACTCTGTGGTTACAATTGTGTACTGCCCTACAAAGGAACCAGGAATGGTTTCAGCCACTCATGTAAGGCACCTCATTGGTAACTGCAGCTCCAGAGTTTTCAGTAGTCTCTTTTAGCCACCAAGGGAAACTTTTCTCCTCTGGACTCCACATCTCTTTTGTAACTCTCTCATTCTCTCTCTCTCTCTCTCTCTCTCTCACTCTCACACACACACACCTCTTTCATACACACACACACATACACACACACACACACACACACACACACACACACAGAGAGAGAGAGAGAGAGAGAGAGAGAGAGAGAGAGAGAGAGAGAGAGAACAATTCTTCTGATTAGTTTAGTTTTATGGCAACTTGACACAATCTAGAGTCATATAGGAACAGGGAACCTCAATTGGGAAAATACCCCCAGAAGATTTGTCTACAAGCAAGCCTGTAGAACATTTCTCAAGATTTGTATTTCATGTGAGGGGGCTTAGCTCATGGTATGTGTAACCCCTGCTTGGCAGATGGCCCAGGGTACTGTAAGAAAGCTGGATAAAGAGATCATGAGGAATAATCCAGTAAGCAGTATTTCTCCACCATCTTTGCTTCAGGTTCTGCCTTGAGTTCCTGCACTGTTTGAGTTCCTGCCCTGCTTTCCCTTTATACTAGACTAAAGCTGAAAGATATTGCTTTTGGTCATTTTTTTAAAAATCATAATCACAGAAACTCTGAATATGATAAATTGCTATAGATTTTTTGTTTAAATCACAAATTTTGAAAAAAAATTGATAATGCTATAAATTTGCATCAAGAAAGATAATATTGCTTTAAATTAAAAAAAAATGAAAAGAGGAGTTCCACTCTGCTGCTAAGTGTCCGTGAGAACAATAAATGTTATATACTTTTACTTTCCAGTTGAAAATAAAGTTGAGCAGGAATGAAAGGCAGCAATGAATTTTTTGCTGTTCTTTAGTTGAAGACCAGTGTGTAAGTTTTTGGTAAAGTCAGAGTTGCTAGGTTTTGTAGATTCCCTTAGTACATAACAGATCAAGAAATAAATAAAACAGAAATACCTTTTTAGCTTATGTAGGATGAGGTAACTAAAGGTAGAAAATATATAATTCACTGAGTATCTAAGGAATTGAGATATAAATATTCATAGTTTTCTCCAAAATAATGGTTGAAGTATTTTAGAGAAGAGTAAGAGAAAATAGTTTCAAACATGTAGAAGTATTTTAAAAGAAATTTAAGAAACATATGGGTCTCTAGGAAAATTTGCCATAGAAAATAAATAATTATTTTCTCTGATCTACTCATTATCACCATTGACATTTTTTCTCCTTTTTTAATTTATTATATTTGTGTCTTAATTTTACAGATCAGCCATGCGTTCCCCCGTCCTCCCCACTCCTGCCCCTACCCCCACCTTGCCCCCAGCCCCTCCCCTCCATTCCTATCTCCTCCAGGGCCAAGATTCCCCTGGGGATTCATTTAAACTTGGTGGATTCAGTACAGGCAGGTCCAGTCCCCTCCTTCCAGGCTGAGCAAAGTGTCCCCATGTAAGCCCAAGGTTCCAAACAGCCAGCTCATGCACTAAGGACAGGTCCTGGTCCCACAGCCTGGATGCCTCCCCAACAGTTCAAGCTATTCAGTTGTCTCACTTATCCAGAGGGCCTGATCCAGCTGGGGGCTCCACAGCTTTTGGTTCATAATTCATGTATTTCTATTAGTTGGTGGAGTTCCAGGAGTCCCGTTGTTGAGAAAGAAGAGGGATTGTAAGAGTGTGAATTGTTGAGACCAAGATTGGAAAAGCACCATTAACATTTTTACATTTTTATATTCTTTGAATTTTATGAATTATAATACATTTTTTCAATTTTTCCCCATATGAAAATGCAGTTCTTTTTCTTTTTAACTCTTTGTTCTTTGGATGTCCTGCCACACAGCTCTCAAATAATCAGAGAGAGACTTACTCTTTCATATGAATGCCTGGCCTTATCTCGGCTTGTTTCTATCCAGTTTTTCTTAATGTAAATTATCCCTTCTACCTTTTGCCTCTGGGCTTTTAACTTTCTCTATTCTATATGTGTTTCTTTACTTATTACTCTGTAGATAGCTTTGTGACTGGGTGGCTGCCCCCTGGCAGGCTTCTCTCCTCCTTTTCTCACTCCTTCCTTTTCTCTTTTTCTCCTCCTATTTATTCTCTTTGCCTGACAGTTATGCCTATCCTTTCTCCTGCTTTGCTATTGGCTGTTCATCTCTTTATTAGACCACAGGTGTTTTCGGCAGGCAAAGTAACACAGCTTCACAGAGTTAAACAAATGCAACATGAAGGAGTGCAGCACATCTTCACATCATTAAACAAATGTTCCACAGCATAAACAAATGTAACACTTCTTCAGCTAATATTCTACAACAAAATTACTAAAGGAGATTCACAATTGATCTTCCCCAGGTGACAATATGTTATAGTAGTGATTGCCTGAATTTGTGTTCACATCAAAATCCATACCACGAACAGCGTATAGAATTTTAGAATTTGCCAATTTTCTGAAGGCAAGTGTTCAAGGATTCAATTTGACTAGGTTTCTCTACATTCTATGATTCACCTCCACAAGGTCTTCTCTTGGTTCAGATGGCAGTTTTAAGTTGTAGTAACCTTCTTGTATTATGCCATATTGACTGAAAATTTGAGTGTTCCTACAACTTAATCCTAAGGCCTGATATTTCTTTAGAGTGGTTCACAGAATGGAAAAAAGTGTTGTCTTTATGAATATGTTTTCACCATAAAACTTTTGCTGAAGAATCAAATAGAAGTGCAATGGACAAGATACACAGGAGAGAGACAATTTCTCCAAACAGAAAGCTCCCCAAATGTTTTTGTTTAAGATATCATGTGATCTAGGTATGATTGCTTAAGTGACCAGTCACAAAGTGGTTGCACAATTACCTGGCTTTCTACTATTACAATTGTCAATGGGTCCAAGCTTCAGGTCTTGCATTGAGTTTCTTTGGCAATCATACTACATCCTGAAACCATGCTGTGGTATACAATAAAATACAGTAGAACATGTTCTTTGTGAATAAAAAATGTAGCTTCCACTTCTCAGGAAGTTGCAAGATTTTTAAGCTGGTTGACATGAAGAACTCAGAAAAAGTTCAATATGCTCATTTTACCTGTGTCAGTATGCATCAGTTCCAGTCAATTTTCATACTTCTATCATTTAATGTGTGATCTGGAATTCCTTTCTTCTACAGTGTGTTATATTTCATTTTTGTCTGTTAACTGGTTGAAAATTATTATCCCTATATAATAAAAGCTAAGATATATTTCAAATTCCTTCTCTTGTCATGAAAGAAGAACACAATTAGCTATCAAGTATGTAAGAATTAGGTAAAAATGTTTAATTATACTGAAAAAAGTCATAGTTAATAAAAGTGATACACCACTTCTCCCTTTCTCCCTCCTCTCTTCCCTTTATTTATTTCTTTTCTTAATTTTAAAATTAGCACACAATGTAGGAGGTGTCATTGTATTATACTTTGCTACTGTTTGGCTTCCATCAACTGGCTGTCTTTATTTTTCCTTTCCCAGTATTATTGGCTCCTATCTTCCCTCTTATAGTCTCTTTATCTGCTTGTTTGCCATAGATTCCAATACCTCTTCTTGTTCCATCTCTTTCCTTAAGACTTCTTTCTTTCTATTAATCCTATTTTTTCTACTTTAATATCACACAAACATATATGTATATACATTTGCATTTATATAAATGTGTATCTTAGAACACATCACTGGCAGAGAGTCCACAACCTGAGTCTTACTGTATAAAAGTTAACTTATCAAGCAATTGGAACCTGAAAACAAGATGCTGTCTCTATTCTTAAAATATATTTCCAAGGAAAATTAATTAGAAGAAATGAAATCACTACATACTAATAGAGGGAAAATGTTTAAGATGAAATATTAGTATATATATTCATCAAACATTGATATTCCCAATTTCATAAGAGTAACAATGGGCACAAAAGATCAGATATGCACAGATACAATATGAGTAGGTGACTTCACAAGCCCATCCTCATCTTTCTTTCTTCATAATATTCTTGGTGCCTTATTTTTTCAAACTTTAGTATTGTGGATGTTTTGAAATGTCCTGTACTTTGAACTCTAACTAGTTACACCAGATCTAATTATTTTTTTAAGATTCATTTTTATTTTACTTTGCGTCTATGTCTATTTCAGTGTCTGCATCTGTGATTTTTCTGTGTCTGTGTGAGGGTATACCACATGTGTGCAAGGGACTGTGGAGGCCAAAGGTTCCCTAGGGCTGGAGTACCTAAGTTTTATATTAATCACCTTATTATAGAATGCATACAGGAGACAGTTGTGTAGCTGGGTCTGTTTGAGGGGCCCCTGAAAGTGTGATCAGCCTCTATCCTTGGTGCATGAGCCAGCTCTCTGGATCCCATTACCTATGATTGGACACCTTGCTCACCACTGATAAAGCGGGGAGGGGCTTGGTCCTGCCTCAATTGAATGTACCAGACTTAGCTCTCCCCATGTGAGACATTACCCTGTTGGAGGAGGGGATGAATGTTGGAGCGGAAGGTGGAGGGAGCAGGAGGGGGATCTGTGGTTGGTATGTAAAATGAATTAAAACCTTTAAATTGGAATAAAGAATTTGGAAAAAAAAGAATAAAATCAAAATATAAAATATGCTTTACTGCCCAAAGGTTATCATTATTCACCACTAATAGGAAGCAAAATTATGAACATATCTCATAGTTTATGAATATTAAACTGATACAAAATTTATATGAGGAATTAAGAAACTAGAAAGAGATCTTGAACTTGATTTTATTTGTCAACAATAACATGATATTTAGTAGCAATTACATTATCGCTATCAAATAGATCAGGTATTCATTAGGGTCTAGTGTATGAATCTCAGATAATACTTTCTGTTATACACTGATGAAATGCCCCTTGCTACTGTAGAATTAGTATTACCCCAAGTGTTATAAATTCATTGCCTACAATAAGAACTACCTGAGCTCAAACATGATGACTTGTGTGCTTTATGAAATTAGTATGGAGGTAGTAGATATCAATTTAGTTTCATAATACTAAATTGCAGAATAGATTATCTAGAAAATGACCCCTGTTGCACAGAACTCTTGTTTTTAAATTCAGGGTATAGTGTGACAGCACTTGAGTGTACATGCAAGCCTACTGTAGAGGACGATAACCCTAAAAGACATCAAGATTGAAGTTTGCAATCCAGAGGTTTCCAATTTGAATTTCTAAATATTTTGTTTGTTCATTTCTATTTGTTGTTGTTCTTGTTGTTTATTAAAAGTAGAAGCCAGGCATTGCTGGTGCATGCCTTTAATCCCAGCACTTGGGAGGCAGAGCTAGGCTGATCTCTGTCAGTTCAAGGCCAGCCTGGGCTACCAAGTGAGCTCCAGGAAAGGTGCAAAGCTACACAGAGAAACCCTGTATCAAAAGACAAACAAACAAACAAACAAAGTAGATTCTTCTCTCATACAATACAGCCCAGCCATTTAATCTCCCTCTACTCCTCTCAGCTTGTCTCTCCACTTCCCTTCTCCCCCAGATCTAATCTCCCTCTGTTTCCTCTTCAGAAAAGAGCAAGCCTCCAAGAGTAGAGAGCAAACCAGAACAAAAAAAGATACTATAAGAGAAGGCAAAAGCCTGCACTCATATTGAGGCTGGAGGAAAGCAAGACAACACAAAGAAGGCAACCCAATAGGAAGAAAAGAGTCTCAATAGCAGTCAAAAGAGTCAGAGATATACCTATTATGACTTTTGGGAATCCTACGAAAACACCAAGTTAACAGCCATGACATACATGCAGAGGACCTGGTACAGACCTGTGCATGCCCAGTGCTTGCTGCTTCAGCCTCTGTGAGTCTATATGAGCCCTGCATAGTTGATTCAGTGGGCCAGGTTCTTCTAGTGTCCTCCCTACCCTCTGATTCCTATACTCTTTCCTACCACTCTTCCATGGGTTTTCCCAGTCTGTAATGTGGGAAGGGAACCAATGCAGATCTTCAATTTAGACTGTCTCTCAGCACAATGTCTGAATATGGGTCTCTGCACACACTCACATATGTTGTCCAAGACACCTCTCTGATGACAATTGGACAGGGCACTGATCTCTGAATGTAGTGGAATATCATTAGAAATCATTTCATTTATTTACTTTCATCATCATCATAATTATTATTATTATCATCATCATCATTATTATTAATTTTTAAACTGTCATGCATGGTTCTACCCTAGGTCTATTATACAGCCAGCCTTTTTTTCTGGTGATCCAGACAATGTAAGGCATGGGCTCCCTCTCATGGCCTGGGCTTCAAGGTAAACCAAATATTGGTCAGCCATTCTCACAAGTTCTTTACCACCATTGTCCCAGCACATATTACAGGCAGGACAGATTGTAGGTCAAGGGTGTTATGGCTGGGTTGGTGTCCAAGTTTCTCTTTCCATAGCCTTCAGAGTATCTTCTCACACCAAAGAGATAGAACATGGATGAAGACTGAATGCAGATATCAGCTCGACCTTCCTATGTTCAATGACATGTATATATGCTGTCTTCCATAATGGGGATCCTGCTGTTAGTTTTCAGATAGCAACCTTCTGCCCTAGCTTCAGCTAGGAAGTTATCTGAATGAAACCCAGTCTTACCACTAGAAGTCTTGGCTAGCTACAAAAGATGGCCAGTTTAGACTGTATCCTCCATTACTAGGAATCCTCATTAGGGTTACCTTTATAGATTCCAGGAAGTTTCTACTGCACTAGATTTCCACACTGTTCTGCAAATGACCCTGAATTCTACCTGTCCCTCCTAGAAAACACTCCTTCAACCCTCTCACCTGCTCCCTCCCACTTCTATCCCCAGATATCCACCATCCAACTGCAAAATTTATTCTATTTCCCTTTCCCATGAGGGTCTATGCATCTCCACTAGAGCCTTCCTCTTTACTTAGCCTCTCTGGGTCTATTGTTCACAGCTTGATTATCATATACTTTAAAGGTAATATCCACTTTTACGTGTCTACATCTCACTTAAAAAGTTTGTTTCTCCACAAAACTTAAGTCCAGGATTGGGGATTTAGCTCAGTGGTAGAGTGCTTGCCTAGCAAGCACAAGGCCCTGGGTTTGGTCCTCAACTCTGAAAAAATCAATCAATCAAACAAACAAACAAACAAAACTTAAGTCCAAGTGTATTAAAGACTTCAACACAAAACCAGACAAACTGAACTTGATAGAAGGGAAAGTATGGAGCAGCCTTGAACACATTGGCATAGGAGATAACCTCCTGAACAGAACACTAATAGTACAGGCACTGAGATTAACAATTAATAAATGGGACCTCATGAAATTGAAAGGATTCTGTAAGTCAAAGGATACTGTCAATCAGAAAATGTGGCAGCCTACGGAATGGAAAAAGTTTTTTTTTTTTTTTTTTTTTTTTTTTTTTTTGTAAACCAACTCCACAGCTGATAGAGAGCTAATATCCAAAATATATTATGAACTCAATAAATTAAATATGAAAACTTCAATGAAGAAACAAGGTAAAGAAATAATCAGGGATTTATCAATAGAGGAAACTTAAATTGTTTGGAAACACTTAAAGAAATGTTCAACATTCTTAACCATTAGGGAAATGCAAATCAAAATTACTTTGAGATTCTGTCTTACAACTCTCAGAATGCCTAAGATCAATAACACAAGTGACAGCTTACTATGGCAAGGATTTGAGCAAGGGGAATACTTCTCCATTGCTGTTGGGAGTACACACTTCTACAGCCATTATGGAAAGCAATATGGAGGTTCCTCAGAAAATCTGGAATTTACCTACTTCAGCACCCAGATATACCACTCTTTGGCATAGTCCCAAAGTGCCCTTCATTCTACCAAAAAGACAGTTGGTTAACTATGAACTGTGTTCATTGTAACCTTATTCATAAAAGCCAGAAACCGAAAACAATGGAACTGTGGTACATTTACAAATTTACACAATGGACTATTAGTCAGCAGTTAAAAAATTGACATCACGCTGGAAGGTGGTGGCACAGGCCTTTAATCCCAGCACGTGGGAGGCAGAGGCAGACAGATCTCTGTGAGTTCAAGGCCAGCCTGGTCTCCAAAGCAAGGTCCAGGAAAGGCACAAAGCTGCACAGAGAAACCCTGTCTCAAAAAACAAAACAAAATGAAACAAAAAATGACATCATGAAATGCTAAGGCAAATGGATGAAATTAGAAAAGATCATTCTGGGTAAGTAACCCTTACCCAGAAAGACAAACATAGTATGTACTGACTTAATAGTAGATATTAGCTGTTATATAAATGATAATCAAGCATGAACTACAGACCCAAAGTAGTTAAGAGGAGAGCTCTAATGAGGGCACATAGACCCCTCTGAGAAAGGGAACTAGAATAAATTTTGCAAATGTACTGAGTCATGTGGGGATGGATGTGGTTGGGGAGATAGAGTAAGAAAATGAAGAGAGAGACATCTGAGAAAAAATATAAAAAATAATTTAAAACATTTAAAAAGATATAAAGCATTCCAATGTTATATGGTGCATTTTTCTTGATGAGTATGTAATTTCCAGTTCTATCTGATTTGAGTAGTTTTGGTTGTGGACTGGGGGAAGCTGCTCTGAAATCTTGTTATTCTAAAATGACCAATATTTAATTTGTTATATTATCTTACTAAAAAATTTGCTTGTTTGCTGTATTGTTCTCAGACTAGTACCTTAATGTTTATTTGAAAATATCTGAATAACATATATTTATTATTTTGTAAATATTATTGAAACCTCAGCAACATTGTTTTGTTCAGAATTGAACAGATGAATATCATTATAATAACAGATATTAAGTAATTAGAAAATTGATATTTTTGAACAACCTGGAAATATCAAATAAGATTTAATTTCAGTTATTCTACTCTTAGAATTTGCTTCTAAGAATGAATGAAATATCAGACTATATTTTTAGTGACTGTAGGAATTAGAGGATTAAATTATATAATATTTTTAAACATATCTAGCAGCTTATAAATATTAAAGTATGTGACAAGTTGATAATGAGTTGATTGTATTGGTTAGTATTATATCAACTTGACACTAATAAGATTTTTCTGTAGACAAGTCTATAGTTCATTTTTTTTGATTAATGATTGATTTGGGTATGTGTTTCTTACTGGGGGTGGTGCCACCCCTGGACTGGTGATGCTGGTTTGCCTAAGAAATTGGGCTGAGCACACCATGAGATACAAGCTACATCAGTTTTTCCAGGTTCCTACATTGACTTGGTCAGAAATTCCTCAGTGATTTAGTATGACTTGTGTGTAAGCCAAAATATACCCTTTCTTCTCCAGGTTGTTTTTGGTCATAGTGTTTGATCATTGCAATAGAAACCCTAAATAAGGCAATTTACATGTGAAATCTAATGGAGCAGTGGGATATATGCTTATGGCTTCGTTCATCACCCCATATGTAATTATATCAAATATTTTCTCCTTGAATTTTAGCACAGTGTCTTGCCTTCTCTGCCCTTGTTATGACTCCATTGTTATGCCACTGTGTGACCATCTAGTGTCTGGGATGCACTGCTGGACGTATTAGCTACTCTTCTATCACTGTGAACCATAAAGCAAAGAGGAAGATGAACCAGTAATCAGGCTGTAATTCTTCAAAGGCAAGCTGCTAAAGACCTAATTCTGTTAACTAGATTCTACTGCCATATGACTTCACTGTCCTTTCCCCAAATAGAGCCACCAGCTATAGAACAGTATTGAAAGCATGCATCAAATTACAAGAGTGGAAAAATGTTCTTGCTTTGTCTTTGTCATCAATATCAATACATGCATTTAGTCACAGAGAAGGTTGTAACTGTGCGTACCCTCCATGACCTCTTGGAGAGAAGCAAAGCATTGACTACATGTTGAGGATGACAGCCTAGTCAACTTTAACCCTTAGTCGAGGTTCTCAGCAATTATTTGGAAGTTCTTCATCTTACATGAGTTAAAATTGTGAGCCCATGAAAAATTAACTTCAAATATTGTCATCAGGATTTCTCATTTTCCTTACACAGCTGTTGCTGCTATAATGGGTAAGAAAAGAAAAATGGTGGTCACCTAGCTGTTTCTTCTATAATATGAGAAAGATCACCCTAAAAATTACAGCTATCTAAAAATAAGTGAGATTCCTGGTAAAGCAATAACAAGTTCTCTGTTACCAGTAGTATGCAAGTAAAGGATCTGTGGCTCCTATAGTTGTTACAAGGTCATGGTAGGTGTTGATGGCTGTTTATAATTGTGGACTTCTAATATCCTTGAGTTGCTGTGACCCCATCTTAGTTACTTTCATATTAGTGTAATAAGCCATCATGAGAGAAAACATATAGAAAAAAGTTTAATTGAAGCTTAAAGTTTCAGAGTGTGAATGTCAGTAATCTTTATGGGTTGAGGCAGGCACTGCAACAGTAGTGGAGAGCTCACACCTTTATCCACAAGTGGGAGAGAGAGAAAAAGAGAGCACACTAGGAACTTCACCAGACTTTTGAAACTCAGAAGTCCACCCCAAATGGCACACCTCTTCCAATAAAGCCACATCTCCTAATGTTTTTTCAAATAGTTCCATCAACTGGGGACCAAGTATTCAAACATAGGAGCCTATGGGAGCAATTTGCACTCAAACCACCTCAATAACACTGATTAGTTTAAGAATTTTTACCACGGAGTATCCCATAAATGTTACCCTTTGCATACTAGCTAAGAGTGAAATATATACCAGTATATTATTGAATATACTTTTTTGAAATCCAAACAAATTTGCTCCATTGAAGAGACCTTTGTCATATTATTTATATGTGAACAAATACACACAGACTTGCACTTCTAATAAAATCATAAATAATTGTGCTTGACTAATGAGAGATAATATCCACGTTTATATTTGTTTGTATCACATCTTGGCATTCATCAAATTTATCCTTATTTTAATACATAATCATAATATCACTCATCCTTCAAATCCAATTAATTTACTTGCCTCTGAAATGATTATGGTTTATACTATTCATTTAAGTGATTTTCCTGTCAGTTAAAGAAAAAATAAGTTTAAATATATGAAATAAAAGCAGGTACTACACACTAATTAATTTCAAGTCCACAGCCTTAAGGGTGAAGAAAGGCTGGTCAATGAGGTACATCAATAATATTCTCTCATTAAACTTCTCAGTTGTCAAAATAAAGTAAAAGGAGATATAAAACCACCAATTATGTATCAAATAGAATACAATTATACACTGGGATGTTACTTTGTCTTGTCTGGAAATCTTAAGTCCATGTGCTCCACACTGCTTAATGATAAACTAACTCTTTTTCAAAGACAGATAATAGTTTTTATATAACAAAGATAACACAATCTATCTTGGTCTCTGCAAACCTTTTTTAATATGAAATGTTTGTACAAACATGACCCTTCTACACTTTCACAAAAATAATTTTTAGAAAATACATCTTTACAGAGCATAGTAATCTTTTCATTCCCATAAAACTTTACCAACAGATAGTTTGTATATGGTTATCAGCTATAATTCATAAGATTACAAGCCTGTAACATAACCCTATATCAGAACACCTGGGTCTTAGAAAAATTTCACATATATTAAGAGCATGAAATAGAAATATGAAGAAATGTAAGCCACATTTCTAAATAGTATTCTGGAGTTTGGTTCAGCTGGCCTGAAACACAGAACACTGAGTTTATTCTTTTAATTTTTTTTTTATTTTATAATTTAATTTAATTTTACATATCAGCCATGGATTCCCCTGTCCTCCCTCTTCCAGGCTCCCTCCCACCATTCCCCCAGCCCACCCACCCCCATTCTCATCTCCTTCAGAGCAAGGACCCCCTCGGGTTTCAGCTCAGCCTAGTAGATTTAATCAAGGCAGGTCCAGTCCCCTCCTTCCTTCGCCCAGGCTGAGCAAAATGTCCCTGAATAGGCCCCAGGTTCCAAACAGCCAGCTCCTGAACTAAGGACAGGTCCAGGTCCCATTGCCTGGGGATATCCCAAACTGTTCAAGTTAATCAACTGTCTCACTTATCTAGAGGGCCTGATCCAGTTGGGGGCTCCTTAGCTATTGGTTCATAGTTCAAGTGTTTCCACTAGTTTGGCTATTTGTCCCTGTGCTTTTTCCAATCTTGTTCTCAACAATTCTTGCACATACAATCCCTCCTCTTTCTCACAGATTGGACTCCTGGAGCTCCACTTGGAGTGTGACTATGGATCTCTGCATCTGCTTCCATCAGTCATTGGATGAGATTTCTAGCACAACAACACAACTCCAGGGAAGCTACCTAGAAAACAGGACCCTAAGAAAGAAACAGAGATCGCCCAACGACAGAGAATCGGATGAGATCTACATGAGCAAACCTGACATTGGGGAGGGTGGGGGAAATGAAGGAAAAGTGTCAGGGGAAAGAGAGCAAGAGAGCTTAGGGGAGTGGGAGATCCCAGTTGGATCAAGAACACAGAGAGAGAACAAGGGAAAAGAGACCATGATAAATGAAGACCCCATAGGAATAGGAAGAAGCAAAGTGCTAGAGAGGTCCTCAGAAATCTACAAAGATACCTCCACAATAGACTACTGCCAATGGTAGAGAGAAAACCCAAACTGATCTTCTCTGGTGAAGACTTAGTTTATAAGAGCATTTCTATGTAACACCTACTTAGTAAAAGATGCCTAAATATCTGGGTGGTGGTGATGAATGCCTTTAATCCCAGCACTTGGGAGGCAGAGGCAAGCAGAGCTCTGTGAATTTGAGGCAAACCCTGGCCTATAGAGTAAGTTCCAAGACAACCAGGGCTGTTGCTCAGAGAAACCCCATGTCAAAAACCAAAAAACACATAACAAATGCATAACTTGAATTTCAAGGACACTGTATTTTTAATTTTTTTAAAAGTAAAATATATTTTATTGATGCTTTGAGAAATTTATGGATGCATACAATGTGTTTTGACCACATTCACCACCCGCTCCTCTTGGTAACGCTGCTCAGATCCAATTCATAGTTTCCTATCACTACTCTAAATCCATGTCTTCTGTTTTTAATTTTATTTCTTTTCTGTTCTTTAAATAACACACAAGTAAAACTTATGCTTCACAAATACTCAAGAATGTGGGACCATTCACTAATAGATGATCAACTTATCAGTGTCTACATCCTTAAAGTAAACATTTCTTCAGTCCCTAGGAGCTATCAACTGTCAATAGTTTCTCATGGATACGCACTCTCAGCCCTTTCTTTTTTCTCTACTGAAATGCTGTGTTATCTTGCATATATCTTATGCAGGTAATTAACTTACAAGTTAATGAGTGCAGTAGTCCTACCATGTCTAGAAAATGCTGTTTAGCCCTGATCCTATCTAACTTCTGGCCATTGTAATAAATATTTATTCTTTTCTCAGATGATCCCTGACCCATTGGAGGTGTTGATAAAGGTACCCCACTTGTGGGTGAGCATTATACTTACCCTTATGTTGTACATTTTGACTATTTGTTAGCTTCTGGTAACTGCCATTTACTGTATTTATTGTACAAAGAAACTTCCCTAATGAGGTCTGAGAATTGCACTAATTTATGGGTAGAGATAGTTATGGATTTAAGAGTTATGGATTTGGTACTATGTCCATATTAGCAAAGTAATACCAGTATATTAACCTGCGGGACCTACGAACTCCTCTATTTGTTCTTATACATATATACAGTAACAGGTAGGCATTTCATTGTGTGGAGCAGGCCTAACAGTCCAATCAGGAAGTAGTTTGTTATTTCCATAATATGTGTGCCCTTATAGCACTTATGAAAATAACTCGTCATTCTGTGTTGCTCATGTATCACAACTTGGTTAGAATATAAATGAATTCTTCAGCCTTGAACCATGAGAGGTACTTAGAATGGAGAAAGCCTTCTGATCAGTAGGAATTGCATTTCTTCAATTCCTACTTAACAAAGGATGTGCTGTCTTCAACAATAAGGTCCTTCAAGTTCTGGTGGACAACCAAGAATAATGGCAATAGTCTGTCCTGTTTGAAGCAGGTTTCTGGGACATCTTTTCCCAATAACTGCTCAGGAGGGAACCCACACTTAACACTGAGGTTTTATATTCAGGCAGGAGTATTATATCCCTTTGTTGTATAACTTCAGCTTCACTTTTAGGCTTTTCATTAATAGTCTGATAACATCTATCACTCAATCAAAATGAGATTTATAGCAACTGTATATGAATGTCTGGGTTTGCTATGACAGTTTTATCCTTATCCTATCTTTATGGATTGGCCTTTGTTCCCTATTCTTTTTCTTGTGAAATTTTATATTTCTTACAATTTTTTTTTTACTGAACTATAACAAAAATTCAAAAAATCCACAGAAATAAGTCTGTGGTTCCAAAAATTTTTAAAAAGTAAAAGAAACTTTCTTGTCAAGACATATTTCAGGGAAGCTTTCTACAGACTGCTTCTCAATCATTGCATACCCACAAAAAGTAAGAAAACTTTTTATTTTATTCAAAGCAATGTTTTTCTTTTTAAAAATTCAAAGTTTAATTACAAAGATATCCATTAGGTACTCTTTTTTTGTATTGTTTTAATATATTTATTATACCTACAGTATACTTCCTGCATGTATGCCTGCAGATCAGAAGAGGTCTCCATATCTCGTTATAGGTGGTTGTAAGCTACTATATGATTGCTGGGAATGGAACTCAGGACCTCTGGAAGAACAGCCAGTGTTCTTAATTGTTGAGCCATTTCTCCAGCCCCAGCTACCCTTGTTTTACAAAATTCATCTAGGTTGGATTTGTACATGTTATTACAGGTAACTAATTATTTTTTATTATTACATTGTAGTCTAGTATATGGCTATGCTATCATTTATAATGTTGAACATTTTAGTTTGCACATATTTTCACCTTCATAAATTGTAAGGAATACTGAAATAAGAATTCTTGTATATAAATATTAATATACATATATTATAACATATACATATATGTACATATCCATTGGGTTAAACTGAGGAGTGTTATTCTTGAATCAATGGATGTATGTTTATTCAATTTTACTAAGATCTACAAACTATTTCAATGAATTTACAATCTTACAGCTCAACCCAATCTCTGAAGAGAGGTTCAGTAATTTCATGTCTTATCTTGCTATCTTTTTTATTTTTACCATTCTCATAACTGTTCAATAATATGTCATTGACAAACCATTCTGATTTATCTGATGAAGTCCATCATTTTTTCATGTCTTTGCTTTTTTTGAGCTGAGTATCAAACACAGGGCCTTGTACTTGCTAAGCAAGCGCTCTACCACTGAGATAAATCCCCAACCCATGTCTTTGCTTTTTTATTTTGGGATGTTATACTATGAAATATCACAATTGTGCTGCTCCAAATTTTACATCAGTTTCAAGTATTTATTTCAGGAATTCATTGTGAAATTAAATACTAATCATTCATTAGATTACGAATTTCAAATATATTTTCTATTTTTAATTTTTTCAATCCTTTGTGGTATTTTTGACTAACAGGAATTCTAAAGAGGAATTGCTAAAGTATAGCTCGATTTCAATAAATATTTAACATGATTTCTTTTGCAGACAAATTGCATTGCTTATAAATAGTTTTATGTAATTAGAAATATTTCATCAATTAAAACTTTTTATGATTATTTCCTGCTTTTAATTTTGTGGGCACCACTTCATTTTATTATTCTTTCCATAGTGGAAAGTTTTTGAAGCTAATTTTTTGAAGGATTTTTTTTTATTATATTTGTGTTTTAATTTTACACATCAGCCATGGGTTCCCCTGTCTTCCCCACTCCCGCCCCCACCCCCACCTTCCCCCATCCCCTCCCCTCCATTCCCATCTCCTCCAAGTGCAAGACTCCCTTGGGGATTCATTTAAACCTGATGGATTCAGTTCAGGCAGGTCCAGTCCCCTCTTTCCAGGCTGAGCAAAGTACCGCTGTGTAAGCCCAAGGTTCCAAACAGCCTGCTCAGCTCATGCACTGAGGACAGGTCCGGGTCCCACAGCCTGGGTACCTCCCAAAAAGTTCAAGCTATTCAGTTGTCTCACTTATCCAGAGGGCCTGATCCAGCTGGAGGCTCCACAGCCTTTGGTTCATAATTCATGTGCTTCCATTCATTTGGCTATTTGTCCCTGTGCTTTTCCAATCTTGGTCTCAACAACACACACTCTTACAGTCCCTCCTTTTTCTCAACAATTGGACTTCTGGAGCTTCACCTGGGGCTGGGGCGATGATCTCTTCATCTACTTCCATCAGTTATTGGATGAGAGTCCCAGCACGACCATTAGGATGTTTGGCCATCTGATCACCAGACTAGGTCAGATAGGCTTTCTCTCAACCATTGCCAGCAGTCTACAGAGGATGTATCATTGTGGATTTCTGGGGACCTCTCCAGCACTCTGCCTATTCCTGTTCTCATGTGGTCATCATTTATCAAGGTCTGTTATTCCTTGTTCTCCCTTTCTTTCCTTGATCCAGCTGGGATCTCTTGCTCCCCTAAGCTCTTTCCCACAAATATTGCCCTTCATTACTCCCACTGTCATCCAGGTAGTTCATGTAGATCTCATCCATTTCTCTGTCAATGGGCGATCCCTGTGTCTTTCATAGGGTCCCATTGTCTAGGTAGCCTCCCTGGAGTTGTGTAGCAGTCTAGTCATCTTTGTTTTACATCTAGTATCCTCCTATGAGTGAGTACATACCATGTTTGTCTTTCTGAGTCTGGGCTACCTCACTCAGGATGATTTTTTCTAGATCCATCCATTTGCCTGCAAACCTCATGATGTCATTGTTTTTCTCTGCTGAGTCATATTCCATTGTGTATATGTACCATATTTTCTTTATCCATTCTTCAGTTGAAGGGCATCTAGGTCGTTTCCAGGTTCTGGCTATTACAAACACTGCTGATATGAACATAGCTGAGCAAATGCCCTTGTGGTATGATTGATCATTCCTTGGGTATATGCCCAAGAGTGCTACAGCTGGATCTTGGGGGAGATGGATTCCCAATTTTCTAAGGAAGCGCCATATTGATTTCCAAAGTGGCTGTACAAGCTTGAATTCCTACCAGGAGTGGAGGAGAGTTCCCCATGCTCCACATCCTCTCCAACATAAGCTGTCTTCTGTGTTCTTGATCTTAGCCAATCTGACAGGTGTAAGGTGGTATCTCAGAGTCATTTTGATTTGCATTTCCTGGATAATTAGGGATTTGAGCAATTCCTTAAATGTCTTTCAGCCATTTGAACTTACACTGTTGAGAATTCTCTGTTTAATTCTATACCCCATTTCTTAATTGGACTATTGGGTATTTTGATGTCTAATTTCTTGAGTTCTTTATATATTCTTGATATCAGCCCTTGGTCAGATGTGAGGTTGGTGAAGACCTTTTCCCATTCTGTAGGCTGTCGCTTTGTCTTGTTGACTGTGTCCTTTGCTCTACAAAAGCTACTCAGTTTCAACAGGTCCCATTGATTGATCGTTTCTCTCAGTGTCTGTGCTACTGGTGTTATATTTAGAAAGTGATTTCTGGTGCCAATGTGTTCAAGAGTACTTCCTACTTTCTCTTCTATCAGATTCAGAGCAACTAGATTTATGTTGAGGTCTTTGATCCACTTGGACTTAAGTTTTGTGCAAGGTGACAGATAAGGATCTATTTGCAGCCTTCTACACATTGACATCCAGTATGTCATGACCATTTGTTGAAGATGCTTTCTTTTTTTCATTGGACATTTTTGGCTTCTTTGTCAAAAATTATATGTTCATAGGTGTGCGGGTTAATGTTAGGGACTTCAGTTGGATTCCATTGGTCCACAAGTCAGTTTTTATGCCAGGACCAAGCTGATTTTTATTACAGTAGCTCTATAGTAGAGCTTGAGGTCGGGGATTGTGATGCCTTCAGAGATTGTTTTATTGTACAGGATTCTTTTGTTTATCCTGGGTTTTTTGTTTTTCCATATGAAGTTGATTATTATTCTTTCCAGGTCTGTGAAGAATAGTGTTGGAAATTTGATGGGGATTGTGTTGAATCTGTAGATTGCTTTTGGTAAGATCGCCATTTTTACTATGTTAATCCTGCCTATCCAGGAGCATGGGAGATCTTTCCATTTTCTGACATCTTCTTCAATTTCTTTTTTCAGGGACTTAAAGTTCTTGTCATATAGGTCCTTCACATGCTTAGTTAGAGTAACCCCAAGGTATTTTATATCATTTGTGGCTATTGTAATGGGTGATGTATCTGATTTCCTTCTCAGCCTCTTTGTCTATTGTATATAGGAGGGCTACTGATTTTTTTGAGTTGATCTTGCATCCTGCTATGTTGCTGAAGGTTTTTATTAGCTGTATCAGTACCTTGGTTGAATTTTTGGGGTCACTCATATATACTATCATGTCCTCTGCAAATAGGGAAAGCTTGACTTCCTCTCCAATTTGTACCCCCTTAATCTCCTTATGTTGTCTTATTACTCTGGCCTGAACTTCTAGTACTATATTGAATAAGTATGGGGAGAGGGGACAGCCTTGCCTTGTTCCTTAATTTAGTGGTTTTGCTTTGAGTTTCTCTCCATTTAATTTGATGTTGGTTGTTGGCTTGCTGTAGATTGCCTTTATTATGTTTAGGCATGTTCCCTGTATTCCTGATCGCTCCAAGACCTTTATTATGAAGGGGTGTTGGATTTTGTCAAATGCCTTTTCTTCGTCTAGTGAGATGATCATGTGTTTTTTTTTTTCCTTTGAGTTTGTTTATATGGTGTATTACATTGACAGACTTTTGTATGTTGATCCACCTGCATCCCTGGGATGAAGCCTACTTGATCATGGTGTATAATTGTTTTGATGTGTTCTTGGAGTCTGTTTGCCAGTATTTTATTGAGTATGTTTGCATCGATGTTCATGATGGAGATCGGTCTGTAATTCTCTTTCTTTGTTGAATCTTTGTTTGGTTTAGGAATCAGGGTAATTGTAGCCTCATAGATGGAGTTTGGTAATATTCCTCCTGCTTCTATTGTGTGGAACAATTTAAAGAGTATTGGTATTAAGTCTTCTTTGAAGATCTGGTAGAATTCTGCACTGAAACCATCTGGTCCTGGGCATTTTTTGGTTGGGAGACTTTTAATGACTGATTCTATTTCCTTAGGGGTTATTGGACTATTTAAATGGTTTATCTGGTCTTGATTTAACTTAGGTATGTGGTACCTATCCAGAAAATTATCCATTTCTTTTAGATTTTCCAGTTTTGTGGAGTAGAGGTTTTTGAAGTATGATCTGATGATTCTCTGGGCAAATGGATGTGGCAGCATGGTGTGGAGACTGCAGGATCTGCCTGCAGTCTTGTAAAAGGGGAGCCTTCCCGCAGGGCCCGCCAAATGGCCAGAAACTGGGGCCAAGTTGGGCAGGTCCTCCTGGGATGGCTGGTGCCCAGGGGTGGGACCCAGGGGCGGTTGCCTCTCTGACTACAACCCCAGACACTAACCTCTGATCCAGATGGGAGTTCAAAGCTAAAATTTTTGCAGCAAGTTACATGTTTCAATTTCAGAAATATTAAATGGAAGTTTCTACAGGTGCTTAATTCTTTATCAGTGAAACAAACATCTTGTTGTAGAGAGAGATAGATCATTTTTATTGTTGGTATGTGAAAAATACTTGTGCCATGATGAAGGAATAATGTATAAGAATTTCCCAAGTATTGATGTCTATTATTTCAGATGCTCAGAAACAGTGTTTAGGCCTATAAATTTTTTGTAGTATTTTAAAAGAAGTCTTATTAAATAAATTATTTTTATAGTTTCTATAATACTTCTCTATAATGGAGAACTTTATTTAGTTTATTTCATTGAGATATAGTTAAAAAATAGAGAGAAGTTCAGTATCTAACTCCCATGTAACCTTTATTCTAATGCAAATACATCAGATAGATTAAGTTTTACTGTGAACAAAATGATCAAAATAAGTGAGTTTATTTTTGCCTAGATATGACTTATGATTAATTTGACTCACTGAACAAAAATAAAGAAACGACCAACAAAGTGTTTCAGCCAGAAAGGCTCATGCCACTAAAGCTTGATAACTTGATTTTATTTTCACTAACTAATAGATATATGGAAGAAGAGGTTCAATTCCACAAAATTTTACTCTGTTCTCCACATGCATACATACCTTTGCATGCATTCTTATTTCCCACATCTCAGTCACATGCCTATACTTACACAACAAGTGAAAATAATCAATTTCTAAGTGTTATGTAAAAACAACCTAAAATCATTTAAAAATCTGAGTAGTACAACAAAATGTAAGATATTCATATAGTTATATATGGTCATAGGACCATTGATGATGAATATACCAGAAGCAGTTTCCTGGCTTTAACCCATAAAACCATTAATTCTCCAGACTCTGAGCCATCCAGTAAAATGTTGTAGGAAACTCTGATTAAATGTATGACAGTCTACCTGAAGACTTGACTACCCCTGAAGAAGGCCAATGCTGATTCTTCTTCATAACCAGAAATAAGTCTCCAGATATGTTTTAGTTGGTGGAGTACTTGCCTAGCCAGTATCACAAATCTCAGCCCTGACAGTGTATACATGTCTCTAATCCCAGTATTTAGGTGGTAGGAGGATGAAAAGTTCAATGTTGTACTTGGTTGCATAGGACAAGCAGCGGCACTTTGGGCTGTAGACACTGTCACAAAAAATAAAATAACAAACAAAATATTTTCCTGAGAGAGAAATACCTACCTGAGTTTATTTTCTCATAAATGTTAGTTCTTTTTACAGTACACCTTTTCTGGTTAATAGATTAAAATATCACATTTTCTACACAAATGCACATAACACAAATGGGAAATAGGACAACATTTTACTAACAGATGTCAAATAAAATGTTCAGTTTTATAAATACCATTTGTTGAAGAGAAATGCATGAGAACTTATTTTTAATGATCCAGAGTGCTGTGGTAAATCATTGTTAGGAAACATATTCCATATAGTTCAGTGAGACTCAGCAAACATGAAGTAATAATTGGACATTAAGTCAGAAAATTCTGATCAATATAGACAGCTCTATCTTGTATTTCAGGCTGAAAAAGCAAAATAAAACTGGCAAATGGAATGTTTGTTTATTCCAATTACATTTTAAATCTAGCTGATAACCTCCAAGGTAATACACAGAGAATATTAACACCTTGGGCAATTTTGAAGCCTACACTCAAGACAGACTATGATACTATGACTCTACTGAATTTCTAAACAGAAGATATGAAATTACATAATAATTTCCCTCAGAATGTTACATACATTTAATTATTGATCTTGGATGCAAAACAGGAAAGTTTACCCATCTTACTCATTTTGGAGAATGGTTATATTTCTTGCCACTTTATATCAACACTCTAAACTATTTTGATATAGTCTTCTGCTTTTGTCTGTGGTGCAATTTTTTGTCTCACATTTGTTATTCTGGTTTACAATATCAGCCAAGACAAGCATATAACCATTAAAATGAGGCATATGTAGTTTTCAACATAATATTATTTACATAGGAATCACTGTATAATTAGTTTATGTTTAAATTACAAAATTTATCATTCAAAGCTGTGATGTCTATTCCCTTCATGAGGATCATCTTTGAGTAGATGGAAGAAATACATTATTTTAATTGCTCTAGAAGTCTGATTTCAATTTTTTTCACTCTGAGTACATAATTATTATTAGCTAAGTTTCCATGGCTTGTGTAATTCACTGATCCTGTCTTGCTGTTGCATGACAATTTTCACTGAAATTAAAATCTTCCATCTCAGAGCAGAACATGAGTGTTCTGACAAGACACGGATGTTATATATATATACAAAACTCTCATAGACTGCAGGAGTTGCTTCATTCATCCTTAGTTATAGACCAAAATACATCTAAGCTAACTGTACTACTATTGCATCTGATTAAATGAAATATTTCAATATAAAAGAAACTATACTGTTGACATACATTCAATTTCAAACTTGTTAGAAAATGCTTTCTGGGCAAAAATTTTTAAAGTAGATTTATAAGGTTCACAGAATAATCTCCAAGATATATATCATGGATATCTAATCTGAATACAGGGTTTAGGTTAAGAAGGATTCATTGTACAAATTTTGCTACTTTTTAAAAATAAACATTAAGGATTAAAATTATCTTTACTTCTTAACAATTGATTTCTAGGCTTCTTTATCATAAGAAAAATTGGCTTTCTAAATTTCCAAAAAAGAAACAATTTGATTTTATGTCCACTTAGTCAAGGAAGTAAATATTTCCATGTCTGTCCTCATTGTTAAAGACCTTAAGCTTTACTGTTTCTTATGTATATTTTAAAATTAAATTCTTCAATGTATGTTAAATTATATCTTTTTGAAATTCTTTACATTGTATTTAAAGGAATGATACATACAGTAAATTATTTCTCATAGAAATAGCAAGTGGTTGTTCAATTTGTAGGTAATCTCAAGGCTGGAGTTGTCTCTTTCTAGTTTAAAAAAACAGACAGAAAGAAGAACATCAAGTGAGATTATTAAGAACCTGAACATTTCTCTGCATGAAAACTATTGAATGTTAGGCAATCAGGAGACTGTCCTAAATTAGTATCTCATATAATTTGTTTACTGAAGATTACTGAAAAAAAAACAAACAACAAAAATTTTACTGAGACAAGGCCTTGCTATGCAGATGGAAATTTGTGCATGAATATGAATTATTTCAATAATTTCTGAAAGTTGAATTTTTATATGTTACCTGCTCTTAAATGGGCCTAAGAGAATGTGCCAATTCTTTGTATTATAGAATATACATATATAATTTGACCCATTCCATTCCTCAGGAACCATGTGCATATGAAAAGATGACAACTTTTATGATTCAGCTAAGTTTTGAGGTATAATTATAGTACTTGAAACTGAAGCAACCTCATATTCCAGAAATATTGAACTCTGAAACTTATTTCTCAGTAACTTAGTAAATAAAATGATAATGTTAAACCTTGGCTTCTTAAAAGAGAGTATCGATTTAGTCTATATTAACATTTTTTTTGCTCAAGTCCTTGTTTCTAAGTAGTTAAAATTACTATAATGTCATACTCTAAGAATGTACTTAGATATACTATGTATGGCCTTGTGGTGGGTATTGTGTTCACTGAAATATTGTGTATTCCCTGAAATAAACATATCTGGGGTCAGAGAACAGACAGCCATTAGAACAAAGCCAAAAATGATAGCTAGAAAATGGGAAGAGTAAGCCATAACAGAAGTTGGGCGGTGGTGATGCACGCCTTTAATCCCAGCACTTGGGAGGTAGAGCTAGCCGGATCTCTGAGTTCAAGGCCACTTTAGAAACAGCTAAACATGGTGACCCACACCTTTAATCCCAGAAACCCAACCTTTAATCCCAGGGAGTGGGGGCAGAAAGAGAAAGGTATATAAGGCATGAGGACCAGGAACTAAGTGAGTAAAGCATGTAGTTAGTTAAGCATTTGGTTGGTTAATTGTTCAGGCTTTGGAGCAACACAGTTCAGCTGAGATGAGGACACAGAAGCTTCCAGCCTGAGGAAAAAGGATCACCTGAGGAACTAGCAAGGTGAGATAGCTGTGGCTTGTTCTGCTTCTCTGATCTTCCTGCATTCACCCCAATAACTGGCCTTGGGTTTTATTTTATTAATAAGACTCCTTAAGATTCCCACTACATGGCCTAGTTTGAATACTGCCAGCATTAGAATCAATACCATCATTTGGTGACAGTTGCATAGCTCACCAGACAGAAACTCCAATAGCTCAGTTCCATCTTCTACCCCTCCTTAACCTACCTTTATGGTGCCAAACAGTAAGTTGATAAGTCCAGTTATGTGTGAAGCTTAAAGTTGTGGTTAAATAGCTCTGTCTTTCTGTGTCTCTGTCTCTGTCTCTGTCTCTATCTCAATTATTTGAGACAGGGTTTCTCTGTGTAACAGCTCTGGGTATCCTGGAACATTCTTTGTAGATCAGGTTAGCCTCAAACTCACAGAGATCTGTTTGCCTCTGCCTTGTAAGTGCTAGGATCAAAGGTGTGTGCAGCCACCACCCAGCACAGTAGCTCTGTCTCTTAACAAATTAATTTTTTTTGCTTCTTCTTCTATTGATATGTCTCACTTCTCATTGTAAAACTTTTTAAAAAAAATACTAAGGGGACAAATGGATAATTTAAGTTATTTTTTAAGAATTGGAAATAATTTCTTCAAATGATTTTTTTAAATTACTATTTTCCAGAAAGAGTAGGTAATACCTACATCCCTATAAAGTAACTTTTTCTTCTCAGAATATGCTCAGATTTTACATTAACACAAATTACTTTTAACTTAGACTTAAACAAATAGTAAAAAAAAAAACCCTATATAATTATTACTCAGCATTTCTTAATTATTTAACTATGTCTTGTTTTCTAATCGTTTGAGTTAATTTAAACCTATTTTATCTGTATTGAGAAAATAGTGTGTACAAATGTATGATCTCACATCTGTTGATTCTACATCCAGTGAAATGAAGTTAATAATATGAAACTAGTTATGCTTTAATAAGTGAATGACCAAAAGTTATACAGAGCTAGACTAATTCATTGTCAGACTAATAAAATTTTATCTTCTTCTTCTGACAAAAAAAGTATGCTACTCAGGAACTGAGTTTCCTTTTTCGTGAATTCTTATTCTCACTGATAAAAGCAATTTAAAAATAGACCGAGACAGAAGATCTTCGACTACACTCTTAGAGAAAAGCAACACAGTATGCAAGCTGGAATTTTCAAAAGCTGTTAGAAAGACCAAGATGGAGAACAGAATAGAGATAACCATGTCATTTAGTCATTTAAGTTAGGGTCAACCAAACAAAACAAAACAAAACAACAACAACAACAAAAAACCCACAAAACACAGATAGGCCTAACAATGGGAGTCTAACAAGCACATGCATGGTGGGAAGATGGAGGGAAGGGCTATAGTTCCTAGTTCCCTCAATTCTTAGTGCCTTCTCCCAGGGCCGGTCTCTATCCTATCCCTAGCAGTAACACCTTAGGTTTTATATAAAGCACAACACTGTAGGGGTCCCCACTAAAGGCTTCCTGGCAATTTTATTTGCAACCCCAAAGGGGAGAGATAAGAGTAGAGTCAGTTAGCCATTGAAATAAATCAGAAAAGGAATTTGAGTGCTAGAAATATATCCTTACTGTGGTTAGATGAAGGCATTACGAGTCTATCATAAATGTGTTCAACTGCAGGTCACTAAAAGTTATAACTGTCACTTTTTTTCCTCTGCTGCCATTTTCCTGACAGGGCGGTGTGATGGTATTGTGTCCCCCAAAATATTGTGCACCCTAATAAATTTATCTGGGGTCAGAGAACAGAACAGCCACTAGATACAGAGGCTAGAAAATGTTGGCACTCACGCCTTTATTCCTAGATTCCTGAGGTAGAAATCCCTCTGGATCTCTGTGAATTCAAGGCCACATTGGAAACAGCCAGGCATGGTGACAGAAGCCTTTAATCCCAGGAAATGAGGGCAGATAGCAAAAAGGTTTATAAGGCATGAAAACCAGGAACTAGGCTGGATAAACTTTCAGGCTTTTGAGCAGCAGTTCAGTTGAGACCCATTTGGTTGAGGACACAGAGGTTTCCAGTCTGAGGAAACAAGATCAGCTGGGGAACTGGCAGAGAGGCAGAGAGGCTGGCAAAATGGCTCAGTGGTAAAGGTAATTGTGGCTAAGTCTGATTGCCTGTGTTCAGTCCCTGGAATCCAAGTGATGGAAGGAGAGAACCAACTCTCACCAGCTGTCCCCTGAATGCCACACATGCACCAAGGCACATGTGCACACATACTTGCATGCATACACACAAACACACACATAAAATAAGTGAATAAAAATTTTAAAAATTCTGACAGATTTACCTATTTAAGTACTTATAGCTACAATACCTGACGGACTGGAAGAGGGAAAGAGAGTTAATTGTGTGTGTGTGTGTGTGTGTGTGTGTGTGTGTGTGTGTGTGTGTGTTTTAAATTCTTCAAAGCAACACTGATGATAGAAGGTGGCTTTCATTCACCAAGAGACTTGGATAAAGACATTTACAGGAGTGCCGGGCAGCAGTGAAATATGCCTTTAATCCCAGCACTCGGAAGGCAAAGCCAGGCAAATCTCTGTGGGTTTGAAGCCAGTCTGGTCTACAGAGTGAGATCCAGGATAGGTACCAAAACTACACAGAGAAACCCTGTCTCGATAAACAAAAACAAACAAACAAACAAACAAACAAAAGACATTTACAGCAGCTCTCCAACATGGCCCAAACTACAGATAACTCACAGAAATGCAGATACATAAATTGGACAATACACACTCAATGAAATATCACACAATAATTTTCTAGGAGTGGTAGTGTCTGCCTGCAACAACAGTATTAGAGGCAGAGTCAGGGAATCATGGGCTCTAACCCAGATTGGGCTACAGACTAAGTTCCAAGCCAGTGTACACTAAACAGTGAGACTGTCACAAAAGGAAGCCAACAAGCCAGGTGTTGTGGCACACATTTTTAAATTCTAGCACTCAGGAGGCAGAGGCAGGCAGATCTCGGTGAGTTTGTAGCTAGCCTGTTCTACATAGTGAGTTCCAGGCCAGTGGGGCAGGGAGACAGAACGATAATTTACTTCCTAGGTGGTGGCATACAGCTAACACCAGTGCTTGTGAGGTGGAGTCAGAAGCATCAGGAGTTCAAACCAGCTTTGGCTATATAATGAGTCTGAAGGCAGCCTGGGCTACACAAGAAACCAGAGGGAGGAGGAAGGAGGGAGGGGAGGAAGGAGGAGGATGGGGTAGGGGGGAACTATACAGCAATTTAAAAAGTAAGCAAGTAAGTTGACAGGTGATGGTGCACGCTTGTAACTCTAGCACTGTAGAGGTGGAGGCAAGAGCATCAGATAAAGTCAGCCATGGTTACACAACCTGTGCTATATGAGATCCATGTTTAAAAAAAAAAAAGCAAAACCTAGAAAATAACGACTACCTTACAACATAGATGACTCTCACTGGCATAATGGACCCTCTAAAGACAGTAACCCCATTATCTGTCCCAGAGTCTTCTAGAATGTTTCCATAGCCAAGTCTAGAGATAGTCTATGTGCCCTCCTCTTGATTCCAGAGAGACTCTATCTCAACACACAGAAGGTGGTAGATATGAGACAGTATTACCTAAGGCTAGACCATAAAGTCTTGCTCTTTCAACTTGCTCTCAGGATGGTCTTCTCTTAGAAGGAGCCACAATGCTGTAGGGAAATCCAAGAAGCTCAGGAAAGACCCACATGCATGAGCAGTAAGCCTGAGTAAGCTGCACTGCTGTAGCTGAGGCGCTCACCAAGAGCAGCACACACACTTGTCCACCACATCCCTTCCTGATCTATCCATTCCAAAATGGATAATTCGCTTTCTTCCCATCTGCATGTTCTCCTCATCTCCAAATATGTAAGCAACTTACGATGTTTAAAGAGCAGGCATGGTGAACACATCTGCAATCTTAGCCTTTGGGAAGTGGGAGAAGGGGATCAAGAAGTCCAAGGCCAGCCTGGGCTACCCAGTGAGCTACAGGACAACCTGGGCTACAAACTGAGACCCTGCTTCACAAAACAACAAACACTGGGAGTGGGAGAGATAGCTCAGTAGTTAAGCAAATATATTGGTTTTGCAGAGGATCCAAGTTTGATTCCCAGATATAGTATAAATTATGTAAGTTTAACGTCTCTAAAATATAAACTCTTACAAATGACCAAAAAAGAAAGAAAAAGAAAAAACATGTAAAAGCTCAAATCAATGAAGGTGAGAGAATAGGGATGTCACAAAGTTACTTTAAAAATTCAAAGTTAAGGAATACCAATAAGTGTCAGGTGTGGTGGCCCATGCCTTTAATCCCAGCACTCAGGAGGCAGAGGCAGGAAGATCTCTGAGTTCAAGGCCAGACTGGTCTACACAGCTGTTCCAGAACAGCCAGAGCTGTTACATATAGAAACCCTATCTTAAAAAATGAAAGAGGGTTGGGGATTTAGCTTAGTGGTAGAGTACTTGCCTAGCAAGAACAAGACCCTGGGTTCAATCCTCAGGTTAAAAAACAAAAACAAAAACAAAAGCAAAACTAGGAGAGGGCAGAGAGAGAGGCAGAGAGGTTCTCTGGGGCAGCGAGAAAGAGAGGGGGAGGCCTTGATTTGCACAAGAAACAAAGCTTGTTCATCTAGTGGGCAGGCATTTTGCCTATGAGACATGAAGTCTGAGAAAGGACATTTTATCTTAGTTCAGGGTTGAGTGGAGGATTCAGGTATCTAACAGATGGCCTGGTAGCTATCTGTTCCTTGCTTGTCTTGTAAGGCTTTATTTGGGGTTGACTCTATCTCAGAAAGCAGCTCAAGGAGGGTATTTGCAAATGGCAGATACCTAAAACAAATGCTAAAGAGGGCACCTGGAGCTCAGAGGCAGAAAGTTCAGTCTACATGACTATCCAGGTGCTTGGTAATGGAGATTCATACACACATACACATTTTTGGAAAATTATGAGCACATGGAATTCATAGCAAGGCACAACTAACTGTATAACACCAGTATTCCTTGCTGATTGACTTTCCATTCGACTAACCCTTGGTCTTGTCAAGATATTGCTTATAATATACAGCTGGACTTCTATTTAATATTCCTGTGGCTCGCCACAGTTGAGGTAAGTATACTCAGTATTATGGTTGATATTCAAAGAATTGATAGAAAGAACAAAGTGGAGACATGGAATCCAGGGTATGGAGAGATAGTTCACTGCTTAAGGCACTTGCTGCTCTTTCAGAAGACTTCCATACTCCATGCAAATACTCCTACACCTAAAGATAAAATAAATCTTAAAAAAGAAGAAAAAGTTACTCTTTTTTGAGATAGAACATAGAAAATAGGCATTGTTATCAGTGAATATCTGCAGACAATTGCATCAAGTTAGGGGCTTCTGGAGAGTATAAATATACTAACAGGTAAAGGGGATAATTATTCCTCTCTTTTCCTTATCATGTTTTCAAGTAAATTAGGTTTCCTGTGGGGGAATATTGTGACTCTTAAGGGAGGAGACAATTGCATGTAATATTTTGTGTGGTGATATTGTGCCCCCCAATATATTGTGTACCCTAATAAATTTATCTGGGTTCAGAGAACAGAACAGCCACTAGATAGACATAGAGGCCAGAAAATGGTGGCACACAAACCCTTAATCCTATCACTTGGGAGACAGAGATCCATCCAGATCTCTGTGAGTTCAAAGCTACACTGGAAAGAGCCAGGCATGGTGACACACACCTTTAATACCTGCACTTGAAATCTCATGTCTTGCTTGGGAAAGACACATGCCTTCAATCCCAAGAAGTGATGGCAGGAAGCAGAAAAGTATATAAGTCATGACAACCAGGAAGTAGAGGCTTTTAGGCTTTTAAGCTTTAGACTTTTGAGCAGTTCAGCTGAGACCCATTCTGATGAGGACTCAGAGTCTTCCAGTCTGAGGAAACAGGATCAGTTAAGGAGTTGGGAAGGTGAGGTTGGCTGTAGCTTTTTCTGTCTCTGTGAACTTTCAACATTTACCGCAATATCTGCCTTGGGTTTTTTATTAATAAGACATTTTAAAATTCTTGTTACAATTTTAAAGTGTTAAGAATGTCAGGTTTCCACTCCTTGCTGTGGTGATATTTTATTTGTGCTGAAATGTGGTGATATTTTATTTGTATGTTAATAAATAAAGCTTGCCTGGAGATCAGGGGGAAAAGGCCAGCCATTTTAATAAACACAAAAGTCATGCAGCACATGCACATAATCCCTTCCAGGTAGAATCTCTGTGTGTTCTAGGCCACACTAGGGAACAGAGCCATGCAAGCTGACACACATCTTTAATCCCAGTACCATCCATAGAGACCTGGAGCTCTGTACAGACAGACAGAAATTGACAGAGATGTGTAGGAAGAGGAAGTGAGGTAGCTGAGCTAAGATAGCCAATGAGAGGGCAGAACAGCAAGGCAATAAAGGCATGGGTAGATAGGAAGTAACTTGCATTTGGAAGCTGCAGAGTTGATGAGGTAAGGTTGGCTTATGGCTTTCCCTGTTTCCCTGATCTAAGGCTTTCCCCCCATTATTTGGCTCCATGTTTTTGTTTAATAAGACCATTTAGAAATTCATCTATACCCCGCCTCATACCCAGGCACAATTAGAGAACTCATATACTTTTACTTACCAGATATTAACAAGGCCTTGATTCCTCCACTTTTTGTACATTATTTAACAACTTTAAAGATTGAACATAGGTAAAACTTGAATTCTTAGTTACTATGTATTACAATTTATTCCAAAGATGGCTTTATATATAGAATTGATTATACCTTATTTTGTTATTAGACCAAATTAAATTCTCACAGGAAATTCAGTGGATTACTTTAGTTTATATGTTGAACATTATAACTGACCCACTCATCTCTCTCTCTCTCTCTCTCTCTCTCTCTCTCTCTCTCTCTCTCTCTCTCTCTCTCTGTGTGTGTGTGTGTGTGTGTCTCTGTTTCTTTCTCTCTCTGTCTCTCTTTCTCTTTGTTTGTTTGTTTGTGTGTGTGTGTGTGTGTGTGTGTGTGTTTTGGTGGAGGAATAGACACATAAAAAGAGTGTGTAAAGGTAGGAAACAAAATGATATTAAATTACTGTAACGTTAATGGTTGGAGCACAGATTATTTATGGCTGTGTACACCCAATTTTAAAGGTGTCAAACCTTACTGTTCTGAAACACTAAATATTTCTTGTCTAATTCACTTCATAAGTTGTTAACTTTTCTTCTAATTGCTTCTTGAAATTGAAATATATGGCACATTTTTGCAGTGGTTGGAATTACCCAGAAACCACGTCCTCTTTGCAAACTGCTTCCTTGGATGTCATCAATATTTTCATTTTCAAAGCTCTGCTTTAAAATGAACTTAAATGGAAAGCCTCACAAGGTCTTTAAAAATGATTTAAAGAGTCTTCATCTATCAAAAAGGCTTATGACTGCTTTCCTTTATTCTTTGTAGAAATCTCTCCATACAGGTGTGAAAAAGACAAGTTAAACCTCTGTACATATGACACATATCAAGATCCACAATCCATAGTATATAGGAAAGTAATTCATTATAGAGTTTTACTGCACTGATACTCTCTAATCATCCCAATATGATAATTATTCCAAAAAAAATATCTCTGGCCTTCTCCATGGAAAATATCTCAATCTACAATCACAGCACCCTTAGTTGTATTTATTTGCAAAATAAACAATAAATTGGTTTTAATTAATGAGGCCAAAGACAAAGAGGCCTGAATGCATCAGTGCAGACATTGATCCACGTACATTTTGTTTTCATATGATGCCAGAAAACCTTCTTAAATTAGTCTCCATGGAGACCATAGATGGATCAAATATTTAATTTGTGTGGTTTTCACTGTACTTTATTGCTCTCTATAGGGAAATAAAATGATGGGAGAAAGAAACATTGATTTTATGTGCCACTTATAGGAAGCCTGAAGACTAGATTACAAGAAGCAGTCAAAGTAAAGCACTGAGACTTAATGTGATGGCTAGAATAATAAGACTACAGTTGGAAGCCAAAATTCCGTGACATAGAACTTCTGTATGATGATCTCATATGTGTGAGGGCTAGATCGTTTCTTAACTTTGGGAAGGATTCTGACATGAGTCCTTTACATTTTTTTTTAATTGGAAGCTAGTGTCCCTAGAGGAGGCTAGCAGTTTCAACATCAACAAGCAAAATTATAAAATGCAATCTGTTGAGCTAAAAGTCTATCTTAAATCAGAAATTCTAAGGACTTGAATTTTGATGCATACTAATAGCATAAAACTCTAGAAACAAATATACTATGTAAGAAAAAAACCACAATATTTGACTATCACAACTTCCCTGGTAGTTTTGCCGTATTATTTATGAATTTAATAATAACAAAATTTGGGGGGGTGTTCGAGACAGGGTTTTTCTGTGTAGATTTGTGCTTTTCCTGCATCTCGCTTTGTAGTCCAGGCTGGCCTTGAACTCACAAAGAAACACCTTCCTCTGCCTCCCGAGTGCTGGGATTAAAGGCGTGCGCCACTACTGCTTGACAACAAATGTTTTGTGTTCCTTTTCATCCACTTTTTAAATTTTAGTTTATTTTTGTAGACTAATAAAATCTTTATCTGCATAGATTTTGCAAGACAATTATTCCTCTTGGAGTGATAAGCTTATTGATTCATTCTTAGGAAAAATTACTTCTTGCCTCTGTAGAACTATAATTGAATTATGACCAAAATTTTTTTCTGCATTAAATGGATTTGATACTTATAGCTTCTTTTCAATGTGTGCTATATACAAAGAACTCCAAGCAACTAAGGAATGCTGACAGTAGGAGGAAAATTCCTCTCCAGGGGATAGCACAGCAATTAGTCCTCTGATACTAAATGGTCAGCCCTGAGAAAATACATAAAAGTAACATTATATGGACTGAGCAGGTATATATATATATATATATATATATATATATATATATATATATATATATATATATGTGTGTGTGTGTGTGTGTGTGTGTGTGTGTGTGTGTGTGTGTGTATGCACATGCCAATATTTAATGGAAAAATGCTATGAACTTGAAAGATATATGTCGCGCCCACCTCAACCAGCAAGGTTGATGCAACACGGGAGCTCTTCTTTAAGCAGTTTATTCAGGACCTTGTTACAAGCATTGTCTCTCTCAGGGCGAGCCTCTCCCAGCCCTTAAGTAGGCATGGGCTGCCAACCCTGAGCAGCCATGTGGGCGCTGTCCATTGGTCCATGTAAACGCAAGCAACACTGGATTCCAGCCACAGCCAAATAAGGATTTGTTTACCACTTAGAGCACCCGTCGGGAGGGCGGAGGGCGGAAGCCAGTGCCATCTTTAAGGTGCAGCTGCACGCAGCTCTCTACAGTCCCCCCTTTTTGTTTTGCAAAGCTACAGGAAAGAGTAGAGGTCTGACCTCTGTCAAAACTGGACATGTACTAGTGTCTGTCCAGACGTCATCCACCCAGAGGACACCTGACCCATCTGATGCCCTTTTTACAGAGGTGGGAGTTGGGGCATCAACCCACATGCTATCAGACATGCTCTTCTCAAAATTGCATTTACCAATCTTGAGTGCAGTGCACAAGCCTCGCATCCTGTGCTTAATACTCTTTAAGGTTCAACAACCAGGCTTGGGGAGACTGCCCTGCCTCAATGGCTATAAAGGCTTGGATGATCATGGCTGCATTGCGACACTGTGAAAACCTTATGCGACAGATACACCACAGGCATACCAAGGAGACGAGCACCAATAAACCTGCTAGGTCTCCTAGTCCTGCCCACTCCTTCAGATGATTCAGGGCTGCAGAAATCCAGGATGAAAGTCCCTCTGTAAGTCCAGGATCCACTCGGGTGGAATTAACAGCAACAATGGCTAAGTGAAGCTCATCCACCATAGCATCAAATTGTCTGCTCCAATTACCTGTAAGGTATCTAGAAAGCTGTTTAGACATATTTGCAGCATATGTAAAATTTTGATAGGCCACACTAGTGATGCATAATCCTGGGTATGGCCATTGACACCCCAATTGAGCTACTTGCCACAAAGTATCAACTTGTTCTTGTACTAAATCTATTCTTTGGTTCACTATCATCAGTCCTCCTTTTAACTGGCCATTTATGCCTCTTTGCAGCTCCAGGGCTGTAGCTACATTAGCGGAAAGATTATTCAAGGTTTGTGCAGTCTGCACTGTATGGGTCATTGCTACAGCAGCAGTGGCAGCACCAGTGGCGGCAAGGGCTATAGCTCCAATAATAGCCGCCATAATGCCAAAATCTCTTTTATTTCTAAATATGCTCATGGCTGTGGGTGCCTCTACAGGCACTGGAATCCACCTAGGTATATGCACCACCATGGCTTGATAAAATAAAGAAGCATTCCAGCATTGTGCATAAAAGCATGTCTTATTATCATAATTTTCTAAGCTACCATTACTAACAATAAACATGAAAGGAGTATGTACACAAACAGGAGTAGGCTTATATGATACATTTTGCCATGGTATTACTCCCTCATCCTCACATCCGGCATTGGTAGCGGACACACCCCTTGCTTCCCCTTTCCCTATCTTGTGCTGGGTAAGTTTCATGCAAACTAGGTAACAGGACAAGTTGTGCAATCCTATCTCCTGGGGAAATGGCAGTAATACCTTTAGGCGACTCAGCCATGATCTTGACTATTCCAGTATAATCTGAATCAATAATCCCAGGATGGACCTGTAAGCCCCTCAGTGTTGTAGATGATCTACCAATGAGTAATCCTACTGTACCACAGTTAAGTGGACCTTTGAAATCCGACTCTACTATCTGAACCCCAATTTGGGGAGTCAATACGAGTTGGGTGATGGCATGGAGGTCCAATCCTGCTGAACCTGCAGTGACTTGCCGAGGTGTTTGGGATGTCTGAGGGTCGGCCACTGCTTCTGGTTTCTGTTCTGTTCCTGACTCTCCACTGCCCCATATATTTGTGGGCCCTGAGGCCGGGGGCCCTGCTGTCCATTTTTTGGAAGACCACTATTCTGTATGGGCTGTCCATTTATATCTCTAACAGATATGCACTTGTTAGCCCAATGCTTCCCCTTTTTGCATTTTGGACATATTCCGTGGATAGGGCATTGGCTATTCCCTGTTCTTTGGTTACTTCCTCCTTGGGGGCAGTTACATTTCAAATGACCCATCTTGCCACATCGAAAACAGGCGCCATTGGCTCCATTTTTCTTTTGGTTGAGTTGCAGAACCGCAGCCACAAGGCCAGCATTGGTTAAGGGCCCTCCAAGCTCCCTACATACCTTCATCCAGACCTCTAAACCCTTAGATTTATACGGTGTAATGGCTGCTCTATACTCTTTTGTACATTGCTCGTAAACCAGCTGCTTTATTAGAGGCATGGCTGCATCAGGGTCATCAGATTCTTCCCGCGGCTTCTACTAAACGAGCCACAAAATCAGAGAATGGTTCCAAAGGCCCCTGAATGATCTTTGTGAGGTTGCCACTCACCTCTCCTCTATTGGGAAGCGCTTTCCATGCTCTTGTGGCAATGATGTTTATCTGATCATAAACTTGAACTGGGTACCCATTCTGCTGATTAGCAAATCTGCCTTGCCCTAATAACATGTCTACGTCCCAAGCTGCCTGTCCTCCTCCTGCGGCTCTGTTTGCAGCTGCCTGCTCACTAGCAAATTCTATTAAAAATGCCTTCCAATCTATATAGTGCCCTGAACTGAGACAGGCCCTTGCTAGGTTCATCCAGTCCACTGGTGTCATAGCGAAACTGTGTAAAGCTTTCAACTGAGCCACTGTGAAGGAGGCTGTGATACCATAGGTTCAGACAGATTCTGCCAATGATTTAATGACCTTAAAATCCAAAGGCTCATGGTACCTGTTACCTTGAGGATTCCGGAACACAGGGAATGCCACCTGCATCTCTGTCCTGACTTTCCTCCACACATCAGGGTTAAAGTATGCCCCCGCATTCGATGGCACAGGGAACGTGTCAGGATATGGTGGAGGAGCAGAAGGAGGGAGGTGAGACTCAGACTCCTGCTCCTTTTCCTTTTCACCCCGACTCTTCTCTAGGTCTTTACGTCTCTTTTTTATTTTGGTACTTCGTAAAGACTCGCATAATGATTCCATGTCCTCATCCTCAAGGACAGAATCGGAGAGACTGGAGGACTCTAAGTCCTCAAAATCTTCCAAATCTGAAAGGCTAGGGTATAAGCTGTTCTGTCCCTTTTGTTTGTGTTTCTCACCTTTACCGGCCTTTTTAGAGGTGGCCTTCTCCGACCTCTCTTCTTGCAGTATCTCTAGAGCTGCTTGTCCATTTTCCACAGCATCATTGCATTTCTGATCTTCCAGGCAACCTCTAACTAATTTCCACACTGGTCTTACCCCATTCTTAAGCGTTCCCTGTTCTGCAGCAAAGTCTAGGTCACGTCCTAGCTCCTCCCATGACACCACTGTGAGACTACCAGACACTGCGAACCAGGGAGCAACGATGTCTCACTCTTCCAGAAACCTTTCTAAGGTGCTTTTCTTAATTTTTAATTTCTTGGAAAGAAGGAGCTCATTAAGAGCCAGAAAAATTGGGTGCGAGGAGGAAGCGCCCATCTCAGTATATCCTTTCTTCCTCAATTTTAGAGGTTTCTTGGAGCCTTTACCAAACAGCCCCAGCCTTCTGGTTTCACTTTCTTACTTTGTTTCCTGATTACCCGTCTACTGTAGTAGAGGCTCTACTATCCCGCTCCCCCTCTATTTACAGGTGAGAGCAAAACCCCGCTTTTGTCGCGGATCCCCATTTTACCTGAGGACTTACTGGTATACCCCCTGACTGCAAAAAGTTCTGAGCCCCACGGAGAGACGAGGAGGTTCCCCGTACAGGCCACCACTTGTCGCGCCCGACTCGACCAACAAGGATGACACAACACCAAAGCTCTTCTTTAAGCAGTTTATTCAGGACCTTTTTACAAGCATTGTCTCTCTCAGGGCGAGCCTCTCCCAGCCCTTAAGTAGGCATGGGCTGCCAACCCTGAGCAGCCACATGGGCGCTGTCCATTGGTCCATGCAAACGCAAGCAACACTGGATTCCAGCCACAGCCAAATAAGGATTTGTTTACCACTTCAAGCACCCATCAGGAGGGCGGAGGGCGGAAGCCAGTGCCATCTTTAAGGTGCGGCTGCACGCAGCTCTCTAGATATATAAATGGTGTATGGAAGGATTTGCAGGGATGAAAAGAAAGAGATAAATATTGTGATTTTATTGATTGCTCTTAGCATCTACATAATCATTGAACATGGTAAAGTTAAGCTGATGCATGCCTAGAACCTACACTTATCCTGAATACTGTTCATGGTACTAGAAGATATTTTGCAAGCTATCAGAGGAGAAAGGTAAACACCAACTTAGCTATAAACCCTTTGATCTACATAAGTAACCTATTGGTGAAATTATTAAGGCCACTCCACGTAGTTAAAAGGGAGGCTTATTTTGTGGGGTAACTTACAAATGAAGGGGTAGGTTGCAGGGTCTGGCAAAGGTATAGCGCAGCCAAGCGGTGTTCTCTGGAGAACTCTGCTTGGTCTACCTCCAGTGTCCAGTGTCCCGGAACCAAGCAAGCTACCTTCTCCCGCTCTTCCGCTTCCTCCTCTGCCCTGCCTTGTGGGCGTGACCATTACCGAAGCCTCAATGGGGGTTGGAACTTCCAGGCCAATGCTGGGATGGCTATCCACTACAGTAACCTGCCTGCATAATATGCTGGTGTAATAGTAACACAAAAGTTGTGGGAATAACCAACCACTATTTGATTGGATTTAAGTTCTAATACAGGAGATGGAACCTATGAACAACATTGCTTGGGTGGCCAAGAACCTGAATCTAGACAGGCCATCCACCTAGCAAAAGTATTACTGTTCTTCAAAAGGAACATAGCAGTAAACTGGCTCCTAATGACATTCTGCTATACTCATAGATCAGTGTCTTGTTATATTATTAAAGAAGTTTCAACCTGCAGTAGATAGGAGCAAATGCATAGAACTACAACTGGACACGGTGCAATGAGTGAGATACCTTGGAACAGTCCATCATAAAAAAGATGACTCCATCAAATTCTTCCCCTAGCAGATCAGCAGAAAAGGAGAAAGAAAGATTGTAAGAGCCATGGTAGATGGATGACACCAAGAAAACAAAGCCTTCTGGAAACAATAGCGGTGATGTAGAAATGATCTCACAGACTCTGTGGCAGCATGCACAGGATCTGCAAAGGTTAAAGCTAGGCGAGGTCCCAGTGCTGAGAGGGAAAGTGAACACCAGCCCCATGACTAACCCAGAAGCTATGTCCTTTGCAAATCTCTAGGAAAGGAAGAATTACTTTTCTTCAGTAGTCTTCCTGGATATACCAACTACAAATAAGGTCAGGTTCCAAGCCCAGACATAGATGGCCAACAGAAAATAAACACAATGCTATTTTTCTGTTTTTGTCTTGAAATGCTTTCTCTTTTTTGTTTTTGGTCCCATCATTCATATTTAATATAACCCTAAAAAATATACTTTTGATTTTTCCAGTTACTACACAAAAATATTCATCTTTGAAATATGTTATTTCCTGTAAAATTAAAGTAACTTGTCTATAGATTGACACATAATTTCGAATCATCACAAACAAGCTTTAAATTTCAGTAGTATATATGAGAATTGACTTCAGTACATAATGGTTAACAATTCTCTTGCACTTGACCTAAAATATCTCTAGAAGCCAGAAACTATTTTTTTACTACATTCTGGTAGAGTGTTTACAAAATCAATCCTATAAAACAGTATCACTTTCTTTTGAGAAATTGTTTACTTTTAAACTTCTAAAGGACAAGTCCATTTTTTTTGTCTAGTCACACTAGTCATGGGGAGAAGCATTAATATATTCTCATATATTTAGCATGCTTTGAAAGGTAAATGCAAATAATATTAAGCCTATTCACTTCAGAATATCTTCCCCATTGTACATAGCTCAATCAGGTTAATATGTTATGTATATAAGTTTTATTGCTGTATAATTTCTGAGTTAATGGGAAACAGTTTGTCCTTATGAGTACTCAAGAATCTTCAATTAATTTATAGCCTCCCTTGTAAGACACAGGAAGTCTCGGGACAGCCTTCTTCTTAACCTCTGCTAAGAACATCCAAAGTTTAAGCATCTAAGTTTCCACCACAGTTTGTTTCCAGTTGTACAAAATGCTAATTTTCTACATATGCATATTGAGATTTTCATCCAATACTTATTTTTCAGTATCATCTGTGACACAGGTTTTCTGTTTCTGTGATAGAATAACCTGACAAAAGCAACTACTAGGAAAAAGTGTTTATTTGCCTTGCAGTCCCAAAGAGAGTACAGTCCATGATGGCAGGGAAGGCATCATATCAAGAATGTGTGGCTGCCATGGCAGTTAGGAAGTTATGATCATATTTTACCTACCTGTGAAAAGCAAAGAGAAAGAACATAAAAGTAGGACCAAACTGTAAAGACTGAAAATTGCCCTCAGTGGCATACTTCCTCCAGCAATACTCTATACTCCACCTTCTAAAGATCCTATAACCTTTTCAAACAGCACTACCAGTATAAGGCATAAGAACATGTGTTCCCATTCATAAGTCTGTGGAGGACCTATAATATTGAAATATATATTATATATAAAATATACATATACATATATATCTTTGAATGCCCTCCCACACACACACCACATTTACTGTTGACAATGAAAAAACAAAACAACTTACAGATGTCTAGAGTCTCTCTGGAAGATCCGTCATCCCCTCTTTGTTACTGCGTGTTCCTTTTCTCCTACATATTTCTATTGGACCTTTTCATATGTTGATAGTGAACCAAGTGGGAATTTATTTTCTATAGCAGTGTGTAGCAATTCTCTGTGAGAGTCAAGTCAGAATGATTCTGCCTTATTTTCTATTTCAAGAGCTTAGCAATATACATCATGCTCAAGTTACAGGCAAAAGGAATTGTGCTCCAACTCCCAGCACTTCATAAGAAATATGACATTGAATTTCATAATAATACTATGGAAGAAGGAATGCTGGCTTGTTGCATTTTTTAGATGAAACCAAGACACACAGAAGTGAGATAACTTGAATTCTAACTCTCATATTTTTTAGTTTCAAATCAATGTACCTTTCTGCAGAGATTAACTGACAGGAGGTTATATATTTATTTACATTATAGATGGAATACAAATATCTAGTCTCATAATTCATAAAAATCACATGCAGGAAGTATCAAGAGATCAAGCTATTTATAAATACATCTTCCTTATTATACTTCATGCTACTAAGTATAGCAACATTATTTGGAACTTGTTGCTATTATTGTTGATATAAATTGGGAGAAGGATGAGGAAATAGATTTTAATTATTTTAGTGTCATGTGAATCAAACTAAACTGAGACCAGAATGGAGAAAAAGCCTATTATTACCTACTGTTATCATGGGTCCAATTTTATGATACCTACCTAATAAAAATAGGTGTCCATATCTGATGAGTGGTCTCTTTGTTTTACTAGGGAATATGTTGAAATATTGTTAGCTTTCTTAAGAAATTGAAATTTGATTTTTTTAATCTATCTGGTAGATGAGATTCTGCAGTAACAAACATTTGTCCTTTTATGTACTGAATTTATTGCTTATTAATAGTAAGTATAGTAAGTGCATTTTAGTGTATAACACTAGTAACTCTTCATCTCACAAAGATTTAGGGATATAAGAGAAAAAGAATATTGTGTCCAAGCATGTTCTTCTTAAATTGTTAGCATGGTCATCATTATAATGAACTTCCCATAAAACCATTCAATAAGTCTGTGGCTCCAGACATATCGAATCAATCAGGTTGATGGGATTACTAAAGCATTATTTTCTTAAATTCAAAAAGATATGAACAGTCTTGTATTGGTGTAATTATTAAGGCCACTCCACGTAGTTAAAAAGGGAGGTTTATTTTGTGGGGTAACTTACAAATGAAGGGATAGGTTGCAGGGTCTGGCAAAGGTATAGCGCAGTCCGGAGGTGTTCTCTGGAGAATTCTGCTCGGTCTACCTCCAGCGTCCAGAGCCCTGAACCAAGAGAGCGACTTCCTCCTGATCCTCGGTCTTCGGCTCCCTCCTCTGCCCCGCCTTGTGGGCGTGATCATTACTGAAGCCTCAATGGGGGTTGGAACTTCCAGGCCAATGCTGGGTTGGCTATCCACTACAGTCTTGTTTGTGAGTATATATATATATGCGTGTGTGTGTGTGTGTGTGTGTGTGCTGTGTTCTAAACAGATTAATTTTGAATACACTAAATATATTATTTTATAAAGACACAGTATTAGAGGAAAATTATAAGAACCATTACAAAAGAAAACTTCTGCATGAATGCAGAGAGTTCCAAGTAGGGAAACTCATTCAACAAAGGATTTTAGATAGACTCAATGGTTCTGGCAGAAAAATACCATGAATAGAAGTAGAATAGAACTTTTTCCTGTATGAACCACTGTAAGAGCCATTATTTGAGGATAAGCAAGGCTGACATTTTTGCACTTAGAGGGCCAAGAGGGGAAACCTCCTGGATATATGCCATATTACATTGGAGTAGATCCATAGTGGTAAGAGGATTTTAATGGCCTAACTTAGGTTTAATAAGGCAAAGAGGGAGGTATGCCTGATACTCAGTGATGTTAGAGGAAGAAAGGGGAAGGAAATTGGAGGCATTCATCACAAATATTTAGAATAATAAACTATATTTTGTACTATCAGAAAATTGCAAATTAAAAATAACATAATATTAAACACTATAGTTTTTATTATTTATTTATTTATTTATTATTATTATTATGTGTTTTAATTTTATACATCAGCCATGGGTTCCCCTGTCCTCCCCACTCCCGCCCCCACCCCCACCTTCCCCCCAGCCCCTCCCCTTCATTCCCATGTCCTCCAGGACCAAGATACCCCTGGGGATTCATTTAAACCTGGTGGATTCAGTATAGGCAGGTCCTGTCCCCTCCTTCCAGGCTGAGCATGTGTCCCTGTGTAAGCCCAAGCTTCCAAACAGCCAGCTCATGCACTAAGGACAGGTCCGGGTCCCACAGCCTGGGTGCCTCCCAAACAGATAAAGCTATTCAATTGTCTCACTTATACAGAGGGCCTGATTTAGCTGGGGGCTCCACAGCCGTTGGTTCATAATTCATGTGCTTCCATTCGATTGGCTACTTGTCCCTGTGCTTTTTGCAATCTTGGATTCAACAATTCACGCTCTTCCAGTCCCTCCTCTTTCTCGACAGTTGGACACCTGGAGCTCCACCTGGGGCCTGGTCGAGGATCTCTGCATCCACTTGCATCAGTTATTGGATGAGAGTTCCAAGACGACTGTTAGGGTGTTTAGTCATGTGATCACCAGACTAGGTCAGATGAGGCTTTCTCTTGACCATTGCCAGCAGTCTACAGAGGATATATCATTGTGGATTTCTGGGGACCTCTTGAACACTCTGCCTATTCCTGTTCTCATGTGGTCTTCATTTATCATGGTCTGTTATTCCTCGTTCTCCCTTTCTGTTCTTGATCCAGCTGGGATCTCCTGCTCCCCTAAGCTTTCTTTCCCTCAAATCTTGCCCTTCATTACTTCCACTGTCATCCAGGTTGTTCATGTAGATCTCATCCATTTCTCTGTCATTGGGTGATCCCTGTGTCTTTCCTAGGGTCCTGTTTTCTAGGTAGCCTCCCTGGAGTTGTGTAGCAGTCTAGTCATCTTTGTTTTACATCTAGTATCCTCCTATGAGTGAGTACATACCATGTTCATCATTCTGAGTCTGGGTTACCTCACTCAGGATGATTTTTCTAGATCCATCCATTTGCCTGCAAACATCATGATGTCATTGTTTTTCTCTGCTGAGTAATATTCCATTGTGTATATGTACCATATTTTCTTTATCCATTCTTCAGTTGAAGGGCATCTAGGTTGTTTCCAGGTTCTGGCTATTACAAACAATGCTGATATGAACATAGCTGAGCAAATACCCTTGTGGTATGATTGAGCAATTCTTGGGTATCTGCCCAAGAGTGCTACAGCTGGGTCTTGGGGGAGATGGATTCCCAATTTTCTAAGGAAGCACCATATTGATTTCCAAAGTGGCTGTACAAGCTTGCATTCCCACCAGCAGTGGAAGAAATTTCCCCTTGCTCCACATCCTCTCCAGCATAAGCTGTGTCTACAGCCATACCACTCTGAATGTGCCCGATCTCGTCTGATCTCGGAAACACTATAGTTTTATATAAAATTTAAGGCCAATGGTTTAACTGGTGTCAGTTCTGTTCTTTGAAACACAGAAAAAGATGGAGTGAGATAGAAACTTGGGTGTGTGCATGTTAATACAGGTGACAAAAAAGGATGACAAGGAAAAAAGGAATTGAGTATCTAAACATCATTGTCCATTAAGTGAAAATTAAAAGGTTCCTGCGGAATTTGGCTGCTTTCAAGATTAGTCAGAGGGAAAGCAAGCAGGTTCTAGACCCTGGATGTGTAAGAAAGCAGGGAAGTATTCACAAGAATAATTGCAACATGTCAAAAGGATATGGGAGACAGTCTGCTCGGTTAAAACAGTTGCAATTTGAGCATTATAATAAGTACTAATGAATTCTATCTCACCTGAACCTTAATAATTCACAGGCCTTTTATGAATAAATTAGATATGTAAGAAAATCTCATCTGTAAAATCTGGTTGATGACTAAAAATGCGAACAGAATATTGAAAACAAAAACTGCTTTTTCTAGTTAAAACAGACACTTTCTTATCTTAACAAATTCAAATATTAAAAGTAGTGGGGAAATGTACAAAAAGAATAAGATATTTTCATATTATACAGATATTCATAAAAAATGTTTATGACAAAAGTCAAAATAAGTTTGCAACAGAGAAATCTAACAAATACAACTTTAATGAAGGAAGTAAAGCAAATATCATTGGCAAAGAAGAAACCAAAGTCCTATTCACTGAGTATTAACTAAGGAGAATGAGAAAAAATAAAAAACACAAAGCTAACATGACTTCAGTCATTTTCCAGCCTAAAGGGTATAACCTGAATCACACAAACATTGATTTTTTCAGCCCTCTCCTTCCTGGTCTTCCACTTTATGTAGGAAATTCCAGACACTTTTCTCCCATGCCACTACTATCTGTTACCTAAAGAAAAGCTACGAACACTTTTTTGATAGATTCCTGAAGACTGATTATTAAAATCAAAATCTGCTTCTGAGCTTAGAAACCTCATTTAGCTCAAGCTGAGTCAGAATGGTCCTGGAACCTCATTTTTACATAAGAACTGAAGGCCCATATGGAAGCCAACAGCTCATAAAGCTGATCAACACTAGCCACCCTGGTATAACAGGAATCAGAACTTCAAATAACCATTCACCAAAAGAGAAACAGATTCCCATGACTAGAAATAGCATCAAGGACCTAACTACAGATGTCTATTTCCCATCAACAATACAGAAACACAAATAACCAAAACAATAATTTTTCACAAAAATTAGTACACCAATAGTAATGTTGCTCCCTAAAAGTGACTTATTTGAGGTATATGATGATTTCAAATTAATAATAACAATAAACATGATCAAAAACTCAAAGATAGTATGAATAAATACTACAAAGACTCTGAAAACAAAAATAAATATTTGAATGAAGTAATGAAAATAGTTAGGTATGAAATAAAATTATGAAAAAGATATTAAAATAGAATTTAGTAAAGAGATAGAATCTCTGGGAAAAATCCAAGAGGAACTATAACTTGAAATGAAAAATCCACAAATTCAAACAAATTTTTTTCAGAGCAAAGCCTCACCAGTAGACTGGATGAAGTGACACTTTCAGGTCTTGAATAAAAGGTCAAATCCAAAACCAGAAGCAAACAACAACAACAACAACAATGTCCTGATTGTACAGAAACTCTGGAATATGATAAAAAAGACCAAACATGTGAATAGTAAGTATTGGATTGGAGCAGTAAAGGTACAGGCTAGAGGCACAGAAAATGTTTTCAACAAAATCATTGAAAGGGACTTTTCAAACCTAAAGAAAGAGATATCTATCAAGAAAAAGATGCATATCAAATACCCAATAGATAAGATTAGAATAGAAATTTCCATGTCATGTTATTGCAAACACTAAATGTACATGACAAAGAAAATACATGGAAATAAGCAAGAGCAAAATATCAATTCACACTCAAAGGCAGGCCCATCAGAATCACACAATTTTTCAAAAGAGATCATGAAAGTCAGAAAGAATTAGATACATGTTTCCCCAGTTATGGAAGACCAGAGATGCCAGCCTAGACTCATATACCCAGCAAAACTATTAGTCATGATTAAAGAATAAAGGAATTTTTTTTTTCATGATACAACATATTTAAGGAACTTCTGGTTACTGAGCAAGCTCTATAGAAGATATATTGAAAATAATACTATTTAGAACTTAGGTCAAATTTAAATATGCCCAAGAAGGAACAAGGAACAAAGAAATAATTCCAAAATACAGACTCAAAATTGTTCTAGTAGAATACCACAAAAGCAATAAAATCTCAGGAATTAATATGGATTGTTCAATGTTTGATATTAATATTAATACTCTCAAATCCTCAATAAGGAAACAGACTCACAAGTTGGATCTTTTTCTTTCTTCCAGGAAACACACCTAAACTCAATAAGAAACACTGCCTTGAGGTGAAAGGATGAGAAAGGATGTTCTAAGTAACTAAGTAAAAACCAAGCAGGTGTATCTATTATAATATCCAATAAAATCAACTGAAAACCAAACTTCTCATATAAGGATGAACACTTTGTTGCCATTAAAGGAAAACTTCGACATGGCAGTATAATCATAAACCTATGAGGCACCAAACACAGGAGAACCAAACCTCAAAACAAATGAACACACGCACACGCACATGCACATGCACACGCACACGCACACACACACACACACACACACACACACACATACACACAAAACAAAACAAACAAACAAAAACCATGACTTGACTTTAAACCACAGATCTACACCAAGACTGTGATAGCGGATGATGCCAACACCTAAATGGCACCAATAAACACAATATCTAAATACAAAAGAAAACAAACAAACAAAAAATCCCAAATAAGGGAACTCTAGATTTAAATGATATCATAAGTCAAATGGTCTTAAAAGTTAGAGAACATTTCAAACAAGCAATAAGGAAGACACATTTTTAATAGCATTCATGACTTTCTACAAAATAGACCACATCTTTGGAAACATAGCATCAGCAAATACAAGAAGATGAAATCACATTGTATAGTTATCTGACTTCCATGCATTAAACCTAGATGTCAGCAAAGAAAGAATGAAAAAAGGGCCAGGCAGTGGTGGTACATGCCTTTAACGCCCAGCACTTGGGAGGCAGAGGAAGGCAGATCTCTGTGAGTTCAAGGCCAGCCTGGGTTACAGAGTGAGTTTCAGGAAAGGTGCAAAGCTACACAGAGAAACCCTGTCTTATAAAAACCACCAAAAAAATGAAAAAAGGAAGAAAAAAGAAATATACAAATTCATGAAAGCTAAACAATACACGACTGAACCAAAAATTGTTTGCAGAAAGAAAAGAAAGAATTTAAAATTCCAAGAAACAAATAAAAATATAAATATGGCACACTAAAATCTAAGTGAGATTATAAAAGCAGTTACAGAAGGAAACTTTATGGCATTAATTAGTACATTAATCACAAAATTGGATACATCTCAATTAATAACTTAGTGATGCACCTAAAGACCTTAGAGAAACAAGTTCAAAACCTTAAGAAATGTCTGTACATGATCAAAAGAATGATGCATGTTGAACAATGCCTTTGGGAACTGTGAGAAATGTTCCAGAAAAAAAGGTAGTGGGATCTTTAAAAAAAACTCAAGTGCATTTTTCCCCTGGATTATTCTTAGATATGATTCCATGCCTTTTGTGTAAAACATTTATATTCAAATTTTAATACATTTTTATTTTTGTTGGATGTCAAACCATAGCTACAGAACCCTATCTGGTCAATGTACCCTGAACCTGGATATGCCTTTCTGCCTTGCTCACATGCCTTCCCAGATATAGTCTTTAGTACATGCCAGGCAATTGTGTTTAAATTGATTTCTCCTGGGAAAGTTCTGCTCTCTTAATATTTAGTATGTGTTTACAGACATTTATTTACATATTTTTGTGAACTCAAAGAACCTTCTTTGCATTATTAGTTTTTTGTTATATTCATGTATAAAAGTACACTGAAACTGAAATAAGATTGTCTATATCATTAGACTATAATCTGCCCCATTCTTTCAGGTTCTCAGATCCCAGGCCCAACAGACAAGACCTCTATAGGTGGCTCAAAAGTCAAAGAAGCAAGAAGACATAATCAAAGTCGGGGCCAAAATTAATGAAATAGAAATAATAATGATATGAAAAATCAATGAAACAAAGAGCTGGTACTTTGAAAAGAATAACAAAATTGAGAAAATTTCAGCTAAAATAATGAAAAAACAGAAACAATACAAATTACATTAAAAAAGGAGATTACCTTAGACTTGAATAAAATAAGAGAATCATATGAACTTATATAAAAATGTATTCTACAAAATTGTAAATTCTAAAAAGTATATATATATATATATTTGCCTAGCAAATTTAATTCAAACTGATGCAGTAATTTAGATAGTCATATAACACCGAACAAAACAGAAACAATATATGTATATATATCCATTAATACTTTACCAGAAAATTGCCACAGCTGATAAATACATTCAGCAAAGTAGCATGATACAAAATAAACAAACACACATACACACACACACACACACATACACACACACACACACACACACACACACACACACACACATACCCTACAACCACCAGCAACACCATCACCACCAAACATGCAACAAAAACAAACAAACAAAAAACCATTAATAGCATACATAGATATAGGCAACAAACATACTGAAAAAAAATCAAGGAAACGATAATACATCTAAAATGTCTTGGAATAAATGTAAGTATGAGAGATATGAGCTGAAAACATTTTATGACACTGAAAAAATAAAATTGAGAAGGTAACAAGAAAAGGGAAAAACCTCCCATGCTGATGGGTTGATAGGATTAGTGGACATCCTACAAAAAGAAATCTATAGATTCAGGGAAATCGCCATTGAAATTCTCATGTAATTCTTCATAGAAATAAAAACGTCTTAAATTTCATGTGTAAATACTGAAGACCCAAGGATGCCAAAACAATCTTAAATAATAAACATGTCTAGAGGTATCCACATACCAAGTTTCAAGTTATGCTACAAATCTCTTCCAATGAAAACATGATGTACATGGTGTAAAAAGAGTTATTGATCAACTGAGTAAAATTGAGGACCAACATATAAAGCAGCACTCTCTCCGTTAGGCATTTGATTATTCACAAAGAAGCCAAGAATACACAGTGGAGAAAAGATAGCATCTTTAACAACTGGTACTGGTCTAACTGGACAGCTACTTGTAGAAGAATGAAGCTCAATCATCACGACTCACGTGGCAAAAAACTCAATTCCAAGTAGATCAAAGACTTCAATATACACCTGATATCCCAAATCTGATAGAGGAGAAAGTTAGGTATATACTTAAACACAATGGCACAGGAAAAGACTTTCTGAATAGCACCCCTATAGAATCAGCATTATGACCAATTAATGAATGGAACTCCATGAATCTAACAATTTCATGTACAGCAAAGGACAGAATTTCTTGAGAAAAGTTGTAGCCTATAGTATAAGAAAGATATATCTGACAGAGCTTAAGTGTCTAGAAGAACTAAAGAAAAGTTAAATATCAACTAGAAAACCCAATTTTAATAGTCTACCATACAGCTAAACAGAGAATTCTCAAAATATGAAATCAAAACAACTGGGAAACACTTTAAAATGTTTTTTTAACATCATTATCAATCAGAGAAATATAAATTAAAGCTACTGTGAGATTTCATTTTACTCCAGTCATACTGTCTCAAATGGTGGTAAATGCTGGCATGGATGAAGGGAATGGAGAACTCTTCTTCACTGACAGAATGCAAACTAGTGTAGCCAATGTGGAAGTCAGTGTGGAAGTTCTTCAAAAGGCTAAAGAATGCATCTGCCACATGATTCAGCTGTGTAACTCTTGGGTAGACACCTAAAGGACTCCTTTAATTTTATACAAATCTCATGCTCATTTGACACACCATAAATTGAAACAGTCTAGATTTTCATAAACCCATGAGGGTGTAATGAAAATGTGGCACATTTGTATAAAGGAATATTATTCAACTATTGAGAAAAATGAAAATTTCAGGTAATGGGATAGAGCTAGAAACAACCATTTTTGAGTGACTTAACCCAGAAAGATTAAGATATCTTTTTTTTCTCATTTTTTTGATGTTAGCTTTGAATCTTCAGACATGTGTGTTCCAATTGAAATAATTATAGAAGTCAGAAAACTACTAAGATGACACTTGGAGGGATGTTCAAGTGAGGTTAGATATAGCATAATAGTATAAAAAGCTAAAAGGAAATAATTTAATAGGGTAAGTTAGACTGGGGTGGGTGAGCAGAGGATAAGGTAGACAGCTAGTGCTGTCAAAGCTTCAATATCTGCATATACAATACATGTATACATATTTTAGAGTTACCCTATTTAGCAAAAACTAATAAATAAAAATTTCTCTGCCAATACCAGGTTATTGAAGTTGTTGAAGTTGTTGGACATTGAGTGCTCATAGACCCTCTTGGTTATGCTCCAGAACTTGTTAAGACTCCATTGCTGAACACAACCACAAACATTATTCAGATAAAATATAGAAATCATAATAGTATTGACCTGGAAGCTTCACTCATACCCTCTATTATTCATAGTGCTAGAAGGTGTTATTTAAAATATTTTAGGAAAAAAGTAATCAGCACCTTACACCTAACTGTGAATCCTGAGAGCTAAATCAATTACTGGTCTGGTAAGACATGCTCACTGGTTCAACAGGGGCACAATCATGATGGGAGTAACCAACCCTTTCCCAGTGGATTTAAGTCCTATTACACAAGATGAAACTTATACTAGTCTGCACTATTGGTTCATGATAGACAGTTCATAGGCCCTAGGGGAGAATCTACTATTACCATTTTTTAAATGTTCATAGTATTAAACTAACACCTAATAACAAATACCCACCAATTAATGACTCTTTCAACTCTCAACTCATGACTGAGAAGCTTCTATTTGTCTTAGATTATGATTAACATGGTGACCTACAACTGCCTAGATTACAGATAATAGGGGATTGCAAAATGCTCACCATTAAACATAAATGGATAGCTTTGATCATCCCCCAAGCTCGTTGTGGAATAGACAGCCAAAAGAGTAAATGAGCTAAAGGTATTGAACATGGCATGAAAGCCGCATGTATATACTCAACAGCGATTTTGACAGCATGCATAAAAATAGTGAGAGCTCAAGCCAGACCAAATTGCAGAATGGAGGAGAGTTGAGCACACAATCCCATTCATAGCTATGGATCAATTAGCAATTCTTAGCTTCTCAGAAAGGAAGAGTCAGTTTTCTCTTAAAGGCTAGCCACTGGTAAGGCAACCATGGTCAAGTATAAGACCAGACCACACATGTGCAAGGATATCTGTCTTGAAGGTTTATTTTTAAAGGACACAATCTTGGGTGGGTAGGGAAGGCAGGTGATCTGGGGAAAGTTGTAAAGTAGTGGTAAATATGATAAAAGAAATACACAAAACCAATTTTCTTAAAAAGGCGTAATAATAATAAAAATTTAAAAATGAAAAAAATAAATATACATTATGAATGATATAAACATGAATATATTTTGCATTGATTTAATTGCTATCATTCTTTTACTATGTTTAAAATTATTTTACATATTTGCGCAGTATCAACTTATTACATGTCATCTTTAACTGAGAAATAAAAATTGCATGTGTATAAAGTATCACATGGTATTCCCAAACATTCATCCATGATGCAATATTCAATAAGTTTAAACCTATTTCCTCAAACATAAATATTCCTTTATAATAAAAATATTTCAAATCTTTTGTTCTTAATTTTTTTAAAATATAGTATTTCTATTAAAAGAAATGTTGTTCTATAAGTATAGACAAAAGTCTAAGTTTAAAATGAATAATAAGAATAATAGCAAAGCTCACAAAAGTCTCCACCATTAATTATCCTATAGGGAATTAGTGTGAAAATCAGAAATAAATGAGCATTAGAGGCTTTTTGAATAACAAGTTATTCCTTGTTACTGTAGACAAACTGATAGAAATGTGATGTACTTGCATACTATTTTCTTAGACACCTGTATCTTTTGTTATTTGAACTGGAGTTAAAAACAAACAAAACAAAAACACCAAGACTAAAACAAAAGACAAACAAGATAGCTGAACTCGAGTCTGGCAGTATGCTAGTAAGTACCATTCCTCCTTGCTTTCTGCTGCAGTTCCTGTCTCCAAGTTCTGTCTTGAGTTCTTACCATGGCTTCCTACATTTATGGACTGTAAACCATAAGCCAGATAAACCCATTCTTCCCTCAAGTTGCTTTTGGTCAGTTTTTAACTCATCAACAGAGACGCAAACAAGAAAATCGAATCATATTTTTTTTTTATCTTTCAATGTGATTTTTATAAATCTTTAAAAAAATGTTGCTATTTATTAAATATGCTACTTATTTCTATTGTGTCCAGTATTCAATTTAAAAAGCCAGCTGTTAAAGTGATAATATATTTGAATATGAATAAAAATAATACTTTCTCTTAAAATAAAAGCAAATTTAAGAAAAATCTGTGTGGCTAATTTTCAGTTGAATAATTCTAATGCACTAAGATTCTGTGTATGATATCCTTGGCAGCAATATATGTTGCTATTGAAATTTCTTTTGCAATACTGCATTACTTCCAAAATACTTGCCATATATATTTCAAGATACAAAATAATGTAGATACTAAAGTTGCCTGTTTTATACTAAAGTTTACCTGAATTGGCAATAATTAGAAGTGGCACATAGTATTTGATTGATCTATGAAATAATACCTCTTTTGAATTTTTGTTTTATGTGTATGAGTGTTTTACCCATGATGTATTTTGAGTGCCTTGGCCCACATTGCTGGGTCCTGGAAATTTGACTAGGACTAACTGAAATTAAGAAAGACAGACACAAGTATCATACAACTGGGATTAACTGGATAGTCTGCTTGGATAGACACCAACAGAAGAAGCTCAGAAACTCAGTGTATTTATTATATATATATTGAAATACTCCAGGGGATTGATAATCTTAGTAGGGGATCCCAACAGGGGATTCCATGGTCAGACAGGCTTTGAGAATAAGTAAGAAATGTAGCTGCAGTTTTTTTCTCCATCTTCTGCCAAGCCCCAGCAGTCCTGTAGCCCACTTATAAAATAAACACACAGACTTATATTACTTATAAACTGTATGGCCATGGCAGGCTTTTTGTTATCTACTTCTTCTATATTAAATTAACCCATTTCTATTAATCTATACTTTTCCATGTAGCTCATGGCTTACCAGTACCTTACATCTCCCTTGTCATGGTGGCGGCTGGCCATGTCCCCCTCCTCAGCCCTCCACTTTCCCCAATTCTCTTCTCTGCTTGTCCCACCTATACTTCCTGCCTGGCTACTGGCCAATCAGTGTTTTATTTACTAACCAATCAGAACAACACATTTGACATACAGAACACCCCACAGCAAAGAAACTGTTGGATAGAGCCGTTGGAACATATTGCTTTCCTGCTTAAGGTCAACTGTTACCTAAACATGCTACTTCAGCAGCCATCCCATTTTCACATATGAGGGATGACCTCTGGGAAATGGCTTTGTGCCTATAAGGAATTTGCACTCAGGCAGGAGTACATTTGCTCCCTACAAATGAGAATATCACCATAGTTTTAGCTGTTAGGACCCCTGGCCCTCAATTGGTGGTAATTTAGGGGGCAGAGAGGAGTTTAGGAAATTCTGTATTGTTGGAAGAAGAATGTCAGTGGAGGCAGGCTTTGAGGGTTTAAATATACCACAGAACTTCCAGTTCTCTCTATATACTTCATGCTCATGGTTCAAAATGTGAACACTCAGATTCTTGATTCTGCCACCATGCCTCTTGTTTGTTGTCATGCCTCTATTCCACCATTATGGCTTCTTGTTCCACTGGTGCTATATAAGGGCAGAATAAGCTTTTTCTTTCCTAAATTGTCTGTGGCCATGATGTTTTACCACAGCAACAAAAAAAGTGACTAAACAAAACATGTTGTATGTTACCTGGAACTGAAGTTATAAGAACTTGTTAGCTTCCAGAAGTGGGGTCTTGCATCCTAAAGTTCTCTGCAAGAGCATCAAGTGTCCTTAATTTCTTAGACATCTTTCCAACCCCAAGAAGTTTCTTAATACATTTTTCATTATTCATTAAACACTTTTACTGATGGTATTGTATATATAACTCTCTTTCCACACTTCCAAAAAGCTTAATATCATGCTGAATTGTTTGTATTTGAATTGGGCTATTTAACTTGTATCAGTTTAAGAAATAGATGATAAAGGAATGTAGTTTCTAAAACTTGGCTAAGAATCAGTTTAAATAACATAAATAAATCTGACTATAGTGGTAGAGTTATTACAACTATTGCTCATGGATTAACCGGAGGTTCAGTTTGATTTACTTTGTTCATGGGTTGGTGATCTATGCACTTAGCCTCTAACACAGTGACTGCCTTGCTGCCTCTTAGTTCCCAAAGCACTTATGAATTTTCAAATCTGTATTGTTTTGAAATGAACTCAGCATCAGTCAGGTGAACTATATCCTCAAAAATAGCTCATATTTAAACTCATTTCTTCTCTGCTTATTGAGACTAAGAGCCAGGCCTATTCCTTTACTGTTCTAATTATACACCATTCATCCCATCTGTTACTATCTTTCACCCTATCTGCACCAGTAGTACTTCCTTTCCCTTAAACCATGTCTTATGCAGTTTCTCTAGCAGAAAATAATCAAGTCTACTTTTCAAAGATTGAGTTCCAGTCTTTACATCTAAATGCTAGTTTCTTCAAATTTTTGGTTTTCCATTAAATTGGAAGAAGAGAAGAAAAATCTCTTCAGGATGAAAATTAAAGAAGTAAAAATTGTAGTTTATAATCCTAGCAAATGATAAAAGTGACTGTGGAAATGAAAATATAAAGAAGAAATATATCTAACTATATGCTAAGATAATGGCAAAATATTATTAAAATAATACCAAAACCCCATGCACTAAGGGAATGGGGATATGTCTGTTATTTAAAAGCTTAAGAAATTTAAAGTAGGGTACAGTGATTCATAGCTTTACTCCTAGTAGCTGAGAATCAGAGAAGGAAGGATCCATAGATGATAAGGGGTCAGACCTAGCTACACTGAGTTTCAGGCCAATGTGAGCTACAAAGTGAGGCTTTATTGTTCACTTTAGGTGATTTCATCAATGGTGTCATGAGATGAGGAATACATTTTTCTGTTTCTTATCAATGAGCTTTGACCTTCCATTTTATTATTAAATTATAAGTATGTATAGAATTTGGCAATATGTGATATTTTTCCTTACATACAACACTTTAGACATTCATTCTATGTAGTGTGGTTAAGCCTTATGTTGTGTTTCATACTGTGTGTCCAACATATCAATGGAATAACGACATTATAATGTTGATAGCTATTTGTTATTTGTGTGTGTGTGTGTGTGTGTGTGTGTGTGTGTGTGTGTGTGTGTTGCTATATAAAAGTGAAGTGAAAGTTTGTCTATCAAGACAAAGACACAGTAGAGGACATAAAGGGGGTATATGAAACAAGAGCATCAGAATGAGAAAATAATCACACTCCATTTGAAAAGTACACATGAAAAAATGAGGGAAAGGGCAGCTCAGCACCTGGGATGGATAATTTTAGGGTAGGGGACAGTTTATTCAAGCTGAATGTTGAAATAGTGACTGAGGGATGCTAGGAGATCATGGCAGCTTGATCCACTTTGATATGTTACATAGACTCCTCAGCCATTTGTCCCAGGGTTTGATACTTAACAATCTTAAAATAGTAGAAGTAAAGAGATAGGAAGGTTTCCTACTGAAAGAAAATAAAAAAGATAGTCAAGATGATTACCTGATTACCATTTATTTGAATTATTTTTCCCTAAGGAAGCATGCTTGAAAAATAATTCTGATCTTCTTAGTAGACATATATATTCTATTATTATTATTATTATTAATTTTGGTTTTTCAAGACAGGGTTTCACTGTGTAGCTTTGCACCTTTCCTGCATCTCACTTGGTAGACCAAGCTGGCCTTGAACTCACAGAGATCCACCTGGCTTTGCCTTCTGAGTGCTGGCATTAAAGGTGTGCGCTACCGTCACCTGGCTTATTCTATTATTTTTCAATGACACAGACCTTAGCAACAACAGTTATTCATTGACATTATGATTAGATTCTTAATTTGTTTGAGTGAGAAGTGTATGGCTTTATATATGGAGATAGTTTTTAATTGATATAAATACTCACTATTTTAAAAAGACAGTTGTTAGTTGTAGGAACTTCTCCAGAAAGAATAAACTATAGGATAAACTATAGATCTTCATTTATTTAGAAAAATTATGAGTACTTAAAGGAGATTAGAAGCATAGGTACTTTGTCCTCCAGACACCACTGCATTTAACATTATATTAAAGACTATTCACAGTGACTGATCTTCATTATGCTTTTATAAGGTCAAACTTTATAGTGGCCCACATCTTGCAATTTGGTTACCTTGTATATATTTAGGGGACAAAATAGGATGTGTAGTTGCATTCTATCAAACATTCCTCCTACATCTTTTAGCTGCTCTTTAGTTTCATTTTATTAAACTAGATAAAAATCCTTTGAAACTCTAATTGTAATGTAAATGAAGCATGAAAGACAAAATATTTGATCCAAGGAGCCACAAATTACAGTGTCTTAGTCACTTCATCATTAACATATATATGACTCATCTAAGGGGAGACATTTTTTATTTTCTTGGGTCATCTGCATTTAAATGAATATGTTATGAAGAAAGCATATACACCACAGTGTAGTATTTTTCTTTTAGTGAGTGTATATTTAATGCACTTTATTCTTTTCATTTAAGTAGCAAGATTCACACATGTTGAATAATATTTGTCATGGTAGAAATTCAAGCATCTTGAAATAAGGAAGCCGAAAATTGAAAAACTTCCTGTATTTTTTTTTTTTTTTAGTTTTAATTTTGTTTTAGTTTAATTTAGGTTGTTGGATCTCAGAAAGTCATATCCCAAAGGAAAGGTCCTGAAGACAGCTTCTGAGGCAGTTTTCCTCAGACTTCCTTCTGCTTTCCTAGCTCACACTCTCATTCTCCCCTGAAGCAAGCCACAGGAAGTATCATTCTCCATGTTTTCATAGATGCCATAGCCTCTTTACCCCAAATCCAGCCATAAAACCAAAATGCATTAGTCAAACCTTCCTCTTTCAGTGTAAGAGCTGACCATGAAGAAATTATTTGATTGTAGATTAAAGGACCACACTTCAGAAATATAAACCCATGCTGAGAAAGAAATGAAGAACCTGCATGACTCCATTTTGAAGACATTATGCTGTATTGTTAAAAATTAGCTTCTATTTACAGTAAGGGCTGCATTGCTCTCTGTTTCCTGGACCGTGACATTCTCCAACCCATGACCATAACTTGTTTTGAGAATTACCATACCCTCCCTGATACCTCCTGACCCTCCTCCTTCCTGAACACTCCCTAATCACATGGTGACCACATGATGTTTTTTGAGATTTTTTTTTTCTGTATTTCCTTATTGCTCCATTATAAGGAATTATAGATGCCCATCTCTTCTGCCACCTGATTTGCTCCTTAAAAGGGGCACAAGAGATTGATTCAAGGCTATTCTCTCTAACTCGGCATAGGAGGCAGTTGCTATCCAGCTCTTGTTTGTACCCCAAGAAAAATCAAGCTTGCTTCAAATTGGGTTCAAATTGTAGTAGTAGTCTTATTCTCTTATTCTTGCTGGTAGTATGTACAGAAGGAATGATGTACTGAGAGGACATAAAGATTCTGAACATATAGAGCTTTCTTGGTTTCCTCTATCAATCTATTGTTATTAGATTATACCCTTTATCCTATCACATTTCTAAGGGACTGTCCATACTTTATTAAATTTAATCATAAGAAATGGATAGTCTTTTGGTCATCAAGTGAAGGCTACTGTGTCATGTACAACTGTGACGAAGTAAATTTGTTGTCATTCTCTACTCATCTGTGGATAATTTACTTCATCAGACACTTTTACCTCTGTCTGGTTTTTTTTGTTTTGTTTTTTTTTTTTTTTAGAAAAGTACACTGTCTTGGGTGCTTATTTTGTGTGGCTTTCTCAATTAAAAGTAAATAAGTAAAATAAAAGTATCCTGGTAATAAATATGATAGTGTAAAGTCATGCTATCTTGTAGCAACTGAGTTCATAATACCAATACCACATTGGAGTTTCAAGAAACTGACTTTCATTCTTGCAAGTCGTAATGGACTTTCGAGCAACATTCAGAAGATAATGAGCTGTAAGATTATTGCCGAACAACTTCATTTTATTCCATTATCTGGATTTTCTAAAATATTAAAAGATTTAACTTTTCTACCCAGACTTGAAGGACAGTTATTCATCAGGAATGGAAAGAATACAAAGGGCTCACAGAGAAGACAACCATTCAACTTCAGCTACATCAAAAACATCAGAGAGTGCTTGGGATAATCCACTTTTTCTCATGAGCCTGAGAATCAGATGTAGCATGTTCTGCCTGATTCTGGTGTGGTCTTGCCAAGTGGCAGCCATGTTACTTGGTCAAAGGTAAGAGAGGCAACTTCTACAAGTGTAGCTTAGGAATTGAGTATGACATGATTTGCTCAGTACTGTGTAAGTTCTCCCTGTTTCCAGGAAACTAAATGTAACATAATTTTCCTTACCACCACCTCCCTTACACTCTCTCTCTCTCTCTCTCTCTCTCTCTCTCTCTCTCTCTCTCTCTCTGTGTGTGTGTGTGTGTGTGTGTGTGTGTGTGTGTGTGTGTTTATTAAAGGTGAAATTGAAATTGCCTCTGTCAGGTTTGACATATCAATCTTTATAAATATCTGGAGAGATAAGGAAAGAAATAAAAAAGAAAGGGCTGTTCCTGATGTGATGACTATGGTGTCACAAGCCTTAATCTCAGCACTGACAAGGTTGAGGCAAAAACAGAAGTGGAGGCAGAGACAGAGGCAAAGGTAGGTGAATCTCTGAGTTCTAAGTCAACTTGGTCTACCCAATAAAGACAGTCAGTACTCCACAGTGAAGCCCTGTCTTAATGAACAATAACAACAACAGAAGAGCTGTTTATTTGGGACACAATGTATCAGCCATTAACTACTATTTTGAGGTCTATAATTACTGTCTTATTCTGATATATGATACTGACACTTTTCACATGGTAGTAGGGCCAAACAAAATATTACACCTCCTTTTGAAAAAGGCATATAAGTTAGATTAGCATGGATATAGCAGAATTATAAGTAAAGAAAAAGCAAAAGAACTGAGGTAGAAAGTCTGAAAACAAGAAAGTTGGGAAGAAACTCTGACCAGGTCCAGAAGTACATACACAGAGAGAAGTTTTAAGTAGGAAGATTGGCATTCAATGGTATCAAAATGCAGAAGCAGACACTGACTTCTCACAGTGACGATGAAGAAAACTTTATTACAAATATGTAGAAATACCAAAAGTTGTCAATGAGTTCTTTCTATGAAATCTCTATAGATACATAATCTATATGATCTCAGTGAAAAGAATTCAAATGAAATATAGAAGTATAGAATGCTGATGGGACTTATTATGGGTAAAGTGAAGTGCTTCCAAATTGTCAATTCTCTACCCAGTGCCAGAGATGTGACTTAGATATCATTCCCCTTTTTTGCCACAATTTACTTGGAAGTTAGTGTCCTTTCTTCCTTTTAATTCCTTCCATGCCCCCCTCCCTTACTCCCTATCAAATTGATAGTTGTTCTTTATTACACACACACACACACACACACACACACACACACCCAACTAGTGGGTAGCTGTTCCAGCTTTGACCTGGAAGTACTAACCCCACTGAGGCTTCTGGTAACTGTCGTGCCTATAAGGCGGGGCCAAGACAGGAACTCTTGAGATCTGGATCTGCTGGCTCTCTTGGTTCCTGGATTATAGACAGTAGAGGTAGACCAAGCAGAGTTCTCCAGAGAACAACACTGGACTGCACTACACCTTTCCTAGACCCTGTAACCTATCCCTTTACTTGTAAGTTACCCCACAAAATAAACCTCCCTTTTAATTATTTGGAGTTGTCTTAATACTTCCACCAATACACACACACACACACACAAACACACACACACACACGCACATACACACACATGCACACACGCATGCACACACGCATGCACACACACACTGCTCTTCTTTGTGCTAGTAATCAGTTTCAGTTGCTGATTTTATAAGCTGATGATTAAGAAGGATGAATCCATCTGTAATGGCATTAAATCTAGCTAATATTTTACTTGCTACCTAAAAATACCCATCACTTTCTAAAATGGCAACTGAAATCTGTGTTTTAATTTTCTTCTCAAGTTTAATGCTTGATGTAAACCTAGATTGTTTTCCATAGTGGATACTTAGAGAAGAAACAAAATGTATCACACTGTTAAAATTCACGCATAAATGCATGCCTCTGCACATATGTGAGTATGTGCATCCATATGAGTTTGTGTGTATGTTAATGGTGCACTTCATTCTGATATTGCTCTGAAGACATATAATAAAAACATAAATTCCACTTCAAAGAAATATCTCCTTCTATTTTAAAAGTAGGAAGTTAAAACTATATAATGTTAAAATTACTATGGATGTCCATATTTATTATGAATTTTAAAATCAATTGTCTTAGAGTTTTTATATGGCACATGAATGTTTTCTTGGATGTTATCTACAATTACTTTATAGTAAAAGAAACTGGTGTCTCATTAGATTCTTGAAAATTAGTATGTTGAAATCAGCATAGTAAATGCTATGATATGTAGCTCTGCATCTTTCCTCCTAGTCTAAGCTCTTTCCCAATTTCTCCATATACTCATTGGTTCTAGCTTTCTCATGGTCTCAGTGGACTGCTCAGTTGAAATTCATTGAATTGTCTCTTATACTAAATTATTGAGCACAGCGATTCTTTCTATCTTTGAAATGTGGCCTGGTTTCTTTTCCATTTCCAAGTAGACAAGTTCCACATTGTTTAAAACACACAGACAGACAATTTACTAGTCTCCTCTCATATATTCCAAGTTATAGGTTGGGGCTAATTAATATTAGGATTCGAGATCATTTCTTCATGCTTTTTTTTTCATCCAAGGGTCCGCATTCCTTTGCCTCCTAACTACTTTCCATATCCCTTAACATTTATAAGTATGTCCTCTTATGCCCCTTTATTTCTAGCTTTCTAATAATCATATGGGCCCAACTTTTTAAATTTTAATAACAATGACATTACTCAAAAGGACAACTTGAGGCTAAGCAGGTTAAAGTACTTGTTTCCAAGTTTGGGCATTTGAGCTTGATCCCCATGAAACCCATATAATGGAAGTATAAAACAAACAGCAACAAGTTGTCCTGTGATGTACATGTTCCATAACATGCATGCATCTACATGCATACATACACATATATAAACATACACTCACTGAATTAATTGAATAAAATAATATATAAATAAATAGATGGAAAATATAATCAGACCATGTTAGCAATTAGCTTATACATTGTTGCATGCCAAGCCACACATCTGTCTATTGATTTGAAATATGTATTAATCTATTTCTCTACCATGTAGTTCTTCCAAATGTGTCATATACTTTATCTTATTTGTTTCCTTTCTCTCATGCTGAGTTCAGTATATATTATATGAGAAAGACACTATAAATACTCACTAAAAAAAGAAATAATTGTTCAATCTTTAGGAGAAAAATTTAAATTTCATATCCTATTGACATACTTGAAGTTACATACTATGAGCATTCATTGACTCAAAAAGTTTTCAAATTGATTGATTTAAGCAGAATATATCAACTGTCATTTAGTAGATAATGAAACAAAGAGAAAAAATGAGAAAGTGGATATTGTGAATGTGATAATTCTGTAGACTGCTGAACACTTAGTTTTTATATGGTTTTTACAAGCTCTCACACAGTGTTCCACAGTTTTTCTAGACAGTCTATTCACAGCACAATCTTTCATCCCCATGAAATTGTAGTAATCACCAAATGCTGGTGTTTCACTTATAATGTGCAATAGAACTCCATTTTTGTATCAAGAAGAGATAAAGCAAAGACAATTTTCTGATCACAGATTTAAAATATTTAGTTTCCAGAGTCAAATAGACAATTATATAAGATTTTTTAAGGTACTGTATTTTTGTGTTTAGGTTCAGGACTAAGCTTTCATATTGACAAATTAATACTGCTTTCAAAAATATGTATTGCAGGTTCTCTCATAATAAATAGAGTTCAGAAAATTGGATTAATTAGTAGGAAAAATTACTTGAAATGAATACAGAAAAATTAATTTATTATTTTAGTAAGTTGAAGATTTTACACTTAACTAAAAATAGGAAAACAGAAAAACTGTAAACTCAAATGTATCTTAGATATTATACCCAGGAAACTTGCTGTGAGAAAATGCTTTTGTACACTGGTTTAATAAAACACTGATTGGTCAGTGGCCAGGCAGGAAGTATAGGCAGGATAAGCAGACAATGAAAATTCTTGGAAGAGGAAGGTTGAGTCAGGAGATGCCAGCCCACCAACCAGGGAGCAGCATGTAATGGCACACATGTAAAGCCACAATAAAACATGGTGACCTATAGATTAACAAAAATGGGCTGAGTTTAAGTGTAAGAGCTAGTCAGTATGAGGCCTGAGCTAATGGCTGAGCAGTTACAATTAATATTAAGCCACTATGTGATTACTTTCTAAAAGGCTGCAAGACTGTAGGTAAGAAATTTGTCCTGACTGCGGGCCAGGCAGGAAACATAAGAACTTTCAACTACCAATGGCACCCAATGGCTCAAGTTTCCACCTGAAACCTGAGAATACTTAATAAGCAATTCTAAGTGGAACTCAAAACAGGTTCCTGCTTTATGTCTCATGTGAGTGGCGAGGCACTGCAACATGCAGGCTTGAGCTACTCTATGCTGGGTTTGCAGCATGTAGGCTGGAGCTACAATCTGGCAGATTCCTGCTGAGTTACACAGAGGATTCTATAGTCCACGAAACATGGTGGATATAGCTTTTGCTACTTAAAAAAAATAAAAGATTTCTGGGCTACACGCTGCTAGATGGAATCATAGAGCCATGTTTCCCAGATGCAGCAGTGATCATTGTTACCAGAGCTGGCTTGTAAACTTAGTTCCACCATGATGGGAAGCTGAGGTGGACAGAGCCAGTGGCCAAAGCTGCCATTTCAGTCCTATTAATACTGCAGTTTAAAGCAATAGATTCACAATAAGGCAGATTCAGATGAAATAAGACTTTAAATGGTTTACAGTGTGTATAAAACTGTACATAGGTTTGGAAGAGAGAAAAAATGAATATAGACAGTTATATAAAGAAATACTTTTAAAAATAAAGTCTTTAAAGAGACAGTAAAGGTAATATAAAAATAAGCCACATAAGATGGATATTACACAGAAGTCTGGATTATGTTGTCTTTGGGATTTTTCACTGCAGAGCAATATTTGATTGTAAAAGCTGGTGAGTTAAATCAATATTTATATTTTAAAGGTATCTTGATTTCAAAATTTATGTCTAAGGATACATTGCTTTGGAAAAGAGGTTCTGCTTTTGTTTCAACAGAAGATGAGAACCTGTGGATTGCTTCTAGGCTAATTTGGTTTGACCATTCAAGACCCCCTGAAAGGCCTACAATGACACCATGGCTCAGATCATCCAATATCCAAAATCAACTTCAAGGCAACTAGCTCAGAAAATACAGCCTCACAGACTTGTGGGAGCCCATCTTTGGGGTCCTTGTGGCTTTACCCAGCAGGTCCACATACAGGATGATTAGGGCCACGGACCTGAGTGCAGGTGTCTGAAATGGTCTGCACTTGGCTGTGCTGGGGGAGGAGGTCTTTTGCTCCACCCCTTGGTGTCTCCTTAAATACCCTGAGGCAGATATAGTCGGACCCCATTGGAATAGGTTCCAGGCCCTCTCAAAGCTATCCTTTATTTTCTATCTGTTTATCTTTGTAATATAACTCCTTCTATCTAATATTTCCTGCTGTTCACACTCAAGAAAACTCTGGGGAGCTGTGGAGTTGGTTGGCCAATGCCCCACACAGACTACTCCACTCAGGACTTAACCATAATTCTTAATTTTCTCAGAAACCCCATTACATTGCTGGAGCTCTCATCCAGCAGGAAGTAGTATGAGAAGAGATGCCCAAATTCTCCAAATATTGTTTATGAATGTGCTGTAGATATCGTTCTGTATAAAGTGCTTATTGGCTAGTAGCCAGGCAGGAAGGATAGGGTAGGCACTACAAGGAAGAGGAGAAGGCTGGGAATAGGAAGGCTGAGAGGAGACACTGCCAGCCACTGCCATGAGAAGCAACATGTAAAGACACCAGTAAGCCACAAGCTATGTGGCAAAGTATAGACTAACAGAAATGGGTTAATTTAAGAGAGAAGTAGATAACAAGAAGCCTACAATGGCCGTACAGTTTGTAAGCAATGTAAGTTTCTGTGTGTTTACTTGGTTGGGTCTGAGCGACTGTGGGACTGGCGGGTAAGAGAGATTTGTCCTGACTGGGCCAGGCAAGAAAACTCTAACTACATGAATGCTTATTTTTATTTAAAACAGATTGATTATAAATACAATCTCTTTCTAAAGAAGAAAAAGAGATAGTATAGATATAGGATGAAAGGGTAGATTAGTGAACCTACTTTTAAAGAGCAACATTTGTTTAAAATTGTTTTACATTGCTATGGATTTTAGTTTATTACAAATTTTAAGTTAATTTTGTTATACTGTATTTCTACTTTTGTTTAAAGTATTATGTTTGTGCAACTCATTTAAAATTGTAATGGATAATTAAGAAATACATATTAATAATTAGTCTTCTGGGATAATCATACTTATAGTCATGTTAGTTACACTTTCTAGGTATACATATATATAATTTATTAGGTAGGTAATCTTCAAATACTTCAAAGACATACAGAATACGACATTTAAAATGTTTTAAAAACTTAGACTTTCTGGACAGTGAGATATGTCTGCTCCCAGCAACACCAATTTACTTCAAAGAGAAAGAGGGCCATCAAAGACACTCCATATGGGGTTTATCTTCTTCTTGGCAAAAATAGCCATTTGGGCAAGAAACTGTTCTTGCCTGGACTTCTTGACAAAATGTTGTATCGACTAAATGTGCCAGATACATAGGAAGGTTACCATTGAACTTTTCAAGGCAAGATGGTCCTTCAGGATCCTGCTTCACAGAAGAAACTGCCAAACGTTCTACAAGACACAGAGAAAGAAAATGACTGAGAGACTAGACCTATGGGCTGAAGATGGATGTCCCAAGGTTACAAAGGAACTTTGGGTGACTGTCTAGGCAGGCAGCTGTCTCTGTCATTCTAGATTTTTTGAAGTTGCTTACAATCCTCTTCCTGTTTACGTAAATAATATTGTATCCTTCTGAGGTCTTTGATGTAGTTGGAGACTAGATAGTTATAATTATGGTTTTCCTTGGTTTTGATAGGAGATAAGGTAGATATAAAACCTTAGACTCACAAATATAGGATAGATAGGATATCTTCTTTGATTTTGCCAAATATAAGTAGACTAGATATTATAACTATAATTTTTGTTTGATAATTGTTTTGTTATATGTAATTTTACTATGTTAAAGTTAAAACTTTCCTTTTTAATTAAACAGACAAGGGGAAATGCGGTAGGATAACGTTTTTGTACACTGGTTTAATAAAACCGGGAAGGAAATATAGACTGGATAAGCAGACAAGGAGAATTTTGGGGAAGAGGAATGCTGAGTCAGAAGAGGTCAGCCCACTGTCCAGGGAGCAGCATATAATGGCACACAGGTAAAGCCATGGATAATGTGGTGACATATAGAGTAACAAAAATGGGCTGAGTTTAAGTGTAAGAGCCTGAGCTAATGACTGAGCAGTTATAATTAATTACTATTAAGCCTCTATATGATTATTTCTAAAATACTTCAAGATTGCAGGTGAGAGATTTGTCCTGACTGCAGGCCAAATGGAACACAGAAAAACTTTCAGCTATAGAAACTACACATTTTAATTCTTATTAGAAGTCAAGCCTGGTGGTGTAATTTCTATCAACAACCCTCTGGAAAAGGAGTGTTGCTGATACAAATTACACTACCACCCAGCATTGTTCAGGATACTTAACCATCAGGGAAATAAAAATTAAAAGGACATTGAGACTCCATCTTACAGCTGTCAGAATGTCTATAAAAAATAAAACAAAAAACATGTGATAACTCATGCTGGCAAGAATGTGGAACAAGGGGAACACCCCTCCACTATTGTTGGAGTGCAAACTTGTACATCCACCTTTGAAATAAATACAGGAATTTCTCAGAAAATTAGGAATTGATATACCACAAGACCCAGATGTAACACTCCTTATGCATATACCCCAAGGATGCTCCATCATACCATAAGTACACTTGCTTAGCTACACTCATAGTAGCTTTATTCACAATAGTCAAAACTGAAAACAATGTAGATTTCCCTCAACTGAAGAATGGATAAAGAAAATGTGGTACATTTATAAATTGGAGTAATATTCAGTTTTTAAAAACAATGGCACCTGAAATTTGAAGGCAAATAGATGAAGCTTGAAAACAATCATCCTAACAGAGGTAACCCAGGCCCAGAAAGACAAACATGGTAAATAATCACTTATAAGTGGATATTAGTTGTAATATGAATGATAGTCATGCTGTAGTCCACAGACCCAGGGAGACTAAGTTGTGAGGAGGGCTTAAGAGTGGATGTAAGGGTACCCCAGGAAGATTTCACTTGTGGATTTGGGGCTAATGTGTCTGGGTACAGGAGGGATCAACTGGCTAGGGAGGGTGAAAATAGAAAATAAGAGGAGAAATGACTGAATTTGGGGGAAATTGGGGTGGGTGGCAAAGTGGAAACTTGGTTCAATGGAATCTAGAGAGTAACCTTAACAAAGACTCCTAGTAGTGGATGACATGGAGCCTGAACCTCCCATCTTCTGTTACCAGGCAAGGCCTAAAGTGAAGTGATTGGGACACAAATCCAGCCACAAAAAATTTGTCCTACAATTTGTCATGCCTACAAAGTGTTCTGGGACGAAAGCCTGGCAGAAGCCTTATCAAACAAAGCAGAGAAACTTCATCCAGAAACAGATGGGAGCAGATGCAGTGAGTGTCCCACAGTCAAACATTTGGCAGAGCTTGGTGAGTCCTGCTCCTGTGAAGGAGGGGGAGGAAGTAGTGGAGGAACCAGAGAGTTTTGGGACACCAAGAACAGGGCACACAAAATCAATTGACCAGGAATCATGTGGATTGAAGCAATCAAGGAGCCTGTAGTGGTCTGACCTAGATCCTCTACATATATATTATGGCCTATGGCTGAGTGGCTTGGTGTTCTTGTGGAATACCTGGCAGTGAGAGAGCAGGGCAGTCTTTGACTCTTTGTTTTGCCTAATCATTAGGACCCCTTTCCTCCTACTGGGTTGCCTTGGCAAGCCTTGAAGCCTTGATGTGATGGTATGTGCCTGGTCTTATTGTTTGCATATTATGCTTCATTTGGTTGATGTCCCTGAGAGGCCAACTCTTTTCTGAGTGGAGACAGTAGGTGGCAGGGGCGAGAGGGTGGGGGAGGGGGTAGCTGAAGAAGAGGAACTGGTGAAAAAGGAGGCTGTGGTCAGGAAGTAATATATGAATGAAAAATACAAAAAAAAAAAAAAATCAAATAAAAAAACCCAAACAACAAACTATTCTCTGTTCCCCTATTCTTTTCCTGTTGTGCTGACCATGGAAATCTGTTGTTCAGATGGAACAGAGATGATGAATGACAGACAACAATTGCTGTGATCTTTCAGGTTTCACCATCTACATTGTGTTGGTCCCTCTCATATTTTGGCTGCTCTCCAGCAATAAAAGAATATGAGAATAGCATTATAAAATAGCTGTGACCTTGGAGCTTTCACTTTTCCACCAGACTTGACTGCACAGCACTCATGTCTGGCAGCTCACACCCACCTGTAACTTCAGTTCCAGAGGTTTGGATAACCTCTTCTTGCCTTGGTGGGCACCTGCCTCTGTGTGTGTGTGTGTGTGTGTGTGTGTGTGTGTACAGATACATAAATGCACACAGACACACAAATTAAAGGTAATATGTTAAACAAATAGTGGTGACCACACAAATTCCAAAAATTCAACATGGGAACTACAACCAGTTCCAAACTGTAATGTGAAGACCACTAAATTTATACTGTGCTCAATCTCCAAAAATACACTGATATTCTGATACTTGTTTACCATCACATTTACTTTTACCACAATTAGACAATTAACTGGAAGTTCTCATTAGTGGAAGAGAGAGACAGCAACTACAATGTTAAAAAAAATTACAAAAAAACCCCAAACAGACAAATAAACAAACAAACAAAACACTTTGTACTAGGAATTTTAAAAGGCCAGAAGTTTTATTGTAAAATTAAGCATAAGGAAAAAAGAAACTTGCAGACATATAGGAGTTATTTAAAAAAAAAAAATCTGAGTAAGTATGAAGAAAGAAATGGATGTAAGGTGCTGTAGTTGACTAAGTTGATTGTTGCATTCAAGAGTAAAGCATTGATATATATATATATATATATATATATATATATATATATATTTGTTTTTTGAGACAGGGTTTCTCTGTTTAGCTTTGCACCTTTTCTGGGATTCACTTGGTAGCCCACGCTGGCCTCAAAATCACAGAGATCAACCTGGCTCTGCCTCCCAAGTGCTGGGATTAAAGGCATGCGCCACCACTGCCCACCGCATTGAAATATTTTTATTAAGAGAAATGTCCATCCATTGCATGTGAACAACTATTGTCTTTTTCCTTCTTTTGACTATCTGTGAAACTAAAAATTAACCCAAAGATAGCTGTGAGGATTAAATTCTTTCAATGTTCATTTATATTTTTGTGCATACATGTGTGTACTTGAATATATGTATGAGCACCACATGTATGCCTACTGTATGGCAGAAATTAGTAGTGGCCTTAGATCAATTGATTCAAGACTTAGAAATGGTTGTGAGCTGCCCTGTGAATGCTGGCAAACAAACCTACAATTTCTGCAAGAACAGTAAGTGTCTTCAGCCTGTGAATTAAATATTTTCAATGCCAAGGAAAAATGAATTTAGTTATTATTATTGTTGTTGTTCTTGTTGTTATCCATTTGTATCTTCTTTTATGTTTAGAACTCACAAAGGTGGATTGCTTTACATGGTCAGGGCTGCTCTATTGCAGTGTTCCAATATTATTAGTCAAGCAACAGTGTGTGGTAATGCCCCAATAAGCTTTTTGCAGACATAGTCTAGACTGCTTTAGGGAGGTATCCTACTTGAGTCAATTCCTCTCATATTTTTGGCTTCTGAACAGCAGAAGGTATTGAGTTAAGCTATGAAAACGTGAGATATTTTAGGTATATGAAGTGCATTCATTCTTCAATCTGATCTCCTAGGGAGAAATTTCCCTAGTTACTTTTAAAACACCTCTATTCTCTTGGTAGCAAAAGACAGTTATACAATAAAGTGGGAATGCCTGCCTCTTCACAAAGTGTTTTATAGCTGACTAGTATGATTCATTATGAGGCATAGATCAAAAACACTTGCGAAAATCAAAGAATCACTTTTATGAATGAAATTTTAATAAAAAATATTAATATTAGTTGTATGTGTTTATAACTTAGTAGTACACAAGAAACAAGTGTCTTTTTGAAGTAGTCTAAATTATTGATGTAGGGAAAAGGGGCTGGCTAAAGAAACCAACCCTGGCTCTGGAGCCCAGAACTAGGGAAAGATGGCTCAGATAAGGCCAGTGAAAGAAACACAAATTGGCTCAAATCAGAGTCATCTCTGCCCCTGTCCAACTGACTTGTGAAACCAACCAATCACAGAGCAGGACAGTAGAACCCTGGTCCTGGGGCCCAGGACCATGGAAAGAAACACAGCCTGAGTTTGGGACCTGAGCAGAGAAATGAACACATTAGCATCAAACTCAGAAACAAGAAAACATGCCCTTACTTTGAAAATAGTGTCAAAATGTCACTCCTGGTCCCTAGAATCAGAGTCAGTGAAAAAAAATGTGCCCTGGCCTTAGGAGGCAGTGTCACAAAGCCAAGAGAGGCCAGTGAAAGAAACACAGTTTGGTTCTGAAATCAGGGCTATCATTGTCCCTAGCCCATAAAATCCATGGGCAGACAAAAACTAACCAATCACTGGTTGACTCTATCCCCAAGATGTCCTATATATACCACCCTGCCTGGTCAGTTGTGAGCTGTTCTTTCCATGCTGGTAGAGACAGCTACTCTCCTGGACTCATTCTTCCCAAATAAATCTTTCTCAAAAGAGTTTTGGGTGTGAAAATCTTCATTCACTGGCATAGAGAAGATCCTTGCTAAGACATCCCTCAGTGGACAGAGCAGGGAGGACCCGAAAACAAAATCCTTGCTGAGACATCCATCAGTGGACAGAACAAGGAAGAGCTGAACAAAAGATTCTTGCTGAGATGTCCTTCAGTGGACAGAGCAAGGAAAAGCTGAAAAAAGTAACACTTTTCTCGGGAGCCAGAGGAGATTGCTACATTTCTGCAATTTCTTAGGCCAGAGAAACAGAGCTCTGCTAGGAAGCCCACTTAAGTGAAGGCTGAGAAAACTCAGCTGTAGCAGCTCTCCAGGAGAGGAGTAGGATTGCTATATGCTGTGGGGAGACCATGTCCCATCACACCAGGTATAGCCTGACTCTCCTGAACAGTCAGCATACCCTTCCCTGCAGAGCTGTCTTGGCAGTGCCAGGCCTGATTTTCTCAGTCAGGATACCCTTCCCTGTTGAAGCAGTTTCAGGCATGACTCTCCTGAGCAGTCAGAGAAACTTCCCTTCCAGGGCTGAGCTGTCTCTTTGCAGCTCCAACTGATAGAGCTGTCCTAAGCAGCTCAAAGTGTTGCCTGACTCCCCAAGTTGTCAAGATATCTTTCCCTGGGGTTGCAAAAATCACATTTTGGTGCCAAAACCAGGGACCAAACCCACAGAATTGTAACAAATTTACTGATAGTAAGATTAAGTAGACATTACTTAAGGCTGCTGGAGCAATAGGAGGGATTTCAATTCTAAGAACAACATGATAAAATCTTCTTGCTTGATTACATCTGCTATTCTGGGCTATATATGCTACTGGTAATACAGACTATATGAGAACTTAAAATTTTCCAATAGTTCAGTAATGAAATATAGTAATATTCACAGTTACAAGATGCTTTGGTCCTAAGATGTCCATGGACAATATACAATAAAATCTTAAGTATACCATAGTGATGACTCATATTTTCCAGTGAGATGGAGTTGTCCTATAGGTTTTCTTCTCTGCATGTTATTTTATTATTCTATAATTAGTTAAAGTTAAGAACATGAAAAGTGAGAAATATGTCACCTCTATATTTTCTCCATTTGTAATCTCTTCTGCTCCCCAGGCTTTAAATGCTTTATATATGCTAATGATTGGTGAGTGGATATTCTGATGTTTATATACCTATTTGTCATTTTTAATTGAAATCTCCTGGTAATAGGCCTAGAACAAAACTTTTACATCCTAATGTGTATCAGGAAAATAAATGAATCATGTTTCTAAAGATAAATTGCTTGTAGTTGTCAGAAAATTATATATTCAAGTATTCTGAAATTTTTACATGGCACCATTATCTATAAGATGCAATGTAATCAATATCAAACTGTGCAATGAATATATTGAGGATGATGCTTCTTTAACACTGTGTGGAGAACACACTGACAGTCTCTGTAATAACAGTTCTTTGATTTCCACTAATATATCCTTTTGTTTTTCTCATCTTAAATTATGTTGTTTGAATATACTGCTGATATATAGCAATATATTGCAAGGAAACATATATTAAAATATCAAGGGAGCATCTTTGATTCCATCTTCCACTTATTTCCAATAAAGAATCCACCAGCAAGTCCTATCAATTCTGTATCCAAAATTCATACTACAAATTATGTCCATTATTTTCATCTACGAACTTATCACTTCTTTCAAAAATACCCCATTCTGTTTTCTTTGCTGTTTTTCCCTTCCTATAAGTCTTTCTCCACACAGAAGTGAGAGACATTTCTAAAAAAAAATATAAATCTGGTCATGATATGCCCATGCTTACTAAACATATGATGGTGACTAAAAAGCTTTTATTCTCTTCTCTCAGTTTTATCCTTTGGGAACTGCAAATTAACTTACCAAAGATGAATAGGCATAAGAAAAGAAAGATTTAGCCACTTACAAAGTATGAAAGTTCATAGATAAAAATGTGACACAAGGATGCATTTAGAATCTCAGGCTTTTATACCATCTTCATAGAGGAAGTGGATGGGGAAGAAGAGCACTTACAGGAAACCCAATGACATCTTAATAGGGGAAAGGGGATAAGCAAAGGGCACTTATGGGAAAGCAAATGACCGTTAGGAAAGACAAATGGACCTTTAAGAGAATAGATAGGAAATATGATAGTTTTACGACAAATCTATTTAGGTGTGATGTGGGGAATTTTCATTTCAGGTGATAAGAGTCGATCTTCTCTAGCTGCTAAGGGAAGGGTATTTATGCAATTAAACTCATTTACATTCTTGTTAAAAGCTCTGCTTTTGGGTAGGTAATAAGGGAACTGGATGGTCAAGCTGGAACAAGGATAGTATAGTAGAGCAATAAAAGAGGTACCATAAGAGAGGGAGACATCATAAGGATAGGAAAAAACCAGGTGCTAGGGAAGTTCCAGGAATGCACAAGGATGACTTAGACTCAGCTTAGACTACTAGCAATATTGGAGAGGGTATCTGAACTGGTTTACTCCAGTAAACAGATTGGTGAATACCTTGTCAACATAGAGCCTTCATCTAGTAACTGATGGAAGCAGATGTAGTAATCAACAGCCAAACACCAGGCTGAGCTCCAGGATTCCAGTCAAAGGGAGAGAAGAGGGATTCTATGAGCAAGTAGAATCAAGATCATGATGGGGAAACCCACAGAGACAACCAATCCAAACTAGTGGGAACTCATGAACTTTGGATCAACAGCTGTGGAGCCTCCATGGGACTAGATTAGGCCATCTGCATAAGTGAGACAGTTGTGTAGCTTGATCTGCTTAAGGGGCCCTGTGGCAGTAGGATTAGGATCCACCCCTGATGCATGAGCTAACTTTTTAGAGCTCACTACCTATAGTAGGATAACTTGCACAGCCTTGACACAGGGAGAGGGCCTTGGACCTGCCTCAACTGAATATACCAGGCTCTGATGACTCCCCATGGGAGGCTGTACTTTTCCAGAGAAGGGAGTGGGGGTAGGTTGAAGGAGAAGGGTGGGGGATGGGAAGAGGGAACAGAGGGGGAATCTGTGGTTCATATGCAAAATGAATAAAAATTTTCTTAATTAAAATATATTAAAAAGGGAATTTTCAGAAATTCAAAAGTCTCATGCTCAAGATTATTGTTATGCTATAGTAGAATATTCTAGACCTCTTCATTGGTCACATGGTAGTCTCTAGGCAGTAGTCTTTGCAGTACATGCTTAGTTAGGGTTTTTATTGCTGTGAAGAGACACCATGACCAAGGCAATCCTTATAAAGAAAAACATTTAAATGTGTGGCTTACAGTTCAGAGTTTCAGTCCATTATCATCATGGTGAGACACAGATGCCTATAGCCAGACATGGTGCTGGAGAAAGAGTTGAGAGTCCCACATCTTTACCCACAAGCAACAGGAAGTGATTTGGGACACTGGATGTATTTTGAGCATATATAAACCTCAAAGCCCATCACACAGTTACACACTTCCTCCAGTGAGGACATACATACTCCAACAAAGCCATATCTCCTAGTATTGCCATGCCCTGTGAACATATGGGGCCAATTGCATTCAAACTACTATAATATGTAGTTCCTGTCCAAGGAAATTTTTGAACAATGTGGCCATGAATATCTTTGTTGGCTTACATTTATTACTAAATTAATACCAAAATGGACCCTGGTCCCGTTGATATTTTCTGGTCTGCTTCTAAACTTCATCTTAAATCATTTCCTCCTGACTCTTTTAGAAATGTGGTTTTTACAAGCCATACCAATCTAATTTTCATTGTTAGTAAAATAAATAGGATAATGAATCCAAGTTCTTCATTAGAATCTAACTTTAAGTCAACAGCAGCTTAAAAACATACTGAACTTTCCCCTTTTTTCTTTTAATCTAATGATTTCTGCTTCATATCTTATTATATATGTGTGATGTGTGTATGTGTGTGTGTGTGTGTGTGTGTGTGTGTGTAATCTAACTACCTATCTATACATCTGTCTATCTACCTTCCTACCTACAGAATTTTATTGCAAACTTGGCCATATATGACATCAACTAAAACCCAAGTAGCTGGGCATGCCTGGGACAGAAATTTTGACTGGGTCATTTGAGGTCAGAAAAGCCACCCTAAATTTTTTGCCACATCTTTTGGTAACAGCCCACATAAAAGACATAGACAAAGCAAATTTTTGCCTTTTTCTGGCTTGCTCTCACTTTCACTGGTAAGTTCATCTATTCTTTTTCTGGGCCATTCCTTCATCAGTAACAGAATCAGTTTCTTCCAAGGACATTAGAGACCAAATGTAGACTAAAGACCAGCAGTCCTTCAGGAATCCTCTAGAACTTCAGCACCAAAATCGAACTACAGAGAGATCTAAGCCTGTGAACTGAACAATGACTAGATTTGTAGCCTTCCCATCTAGAAATAGCCAGACTATGGAAGATATAATGATGAATAAAAGATAAGACTTGCCTTTAGGAGTCAATATCAAAGAGTGGATTCAATGAATAATTATAATAAATACATTTTAAAGAAGAAAATAAGTATGGAAAATGCTAAATGTGTGGCTGGGGTTGGGTGTCCCAGTAGGTAGTAAGCTTGATGTACAAGTCTCGATGAGTTTAGTCTGTGGAATCCATATAAAGTTGGAAGGAGAGAAATGACTTCAGAGTTGTCTTCTGACTTCTGCATGCATGCTGTGGCACACATGCACCCATCTATATGTATACACAACATAATCATAATAAATACATTTTTAAAAGTGTTAAATACAAATTGACTACAGAACTAATTCATAAAATATGATGAAAAAATTGTTAAAAGTCTTTTTTGAAAAATAATTCACATTATCTGGTTTCTATAGTTGAGAGTTGAACTCATAAGAGTAAATGTGTCATATATTTAAAACTGAAAATGAAAAGAAAAAGAGAAAGAAGACAGAAAAAATTGATACATTTATTTTAGCCTTGAGGTAGCCTGAAGATTTGAGTAATGAAGCAATTGAGATCTGACCATTTGTGACTGCTACCCTACAATGATACCATCCACATATGCACCCACATAAACAAGTCATGCTATACTGAAACACTGAACTCTTTTTCTTCTAGAAGCCAAATGTACTACTCTTTGGTAATAGATTGTAAAGTCAGATAGTTGAATGAGAGAGTAGTAGATCACTGACTAAGCTCATAGCCAATTAATTTATATTTGTGTCTTCTTTCTTTTTTCCATATGCCAAGCCTTTTAATTAATTTATTACTTTTTGGAGACAATGTCTCACTATGTAGCTGTGGCTATTGTGGAATTTACTTTGTAAACAAAATTGGCTTCCAATTTAAAGGAATCCACCTGCCACTTGTTTCCCAAGTGCTGTGATTGAAAGTGTTTGACATGTTGCCTAACACATGTGATTATTACTTATTTTTAATCCAGCACTCAGTGGATCTCCATAACTTTGTGGTGAGTCTTGTCTACACATTGAGACCCTGTCTGAAAACAAAACAAAAAAAATAAAAAAATAAAAATAAAAATAAAATAAGGAAAAAGAAAAGTGGAGGTTGGAGAGAAGGCCTAGCTGTTAAGAGTGCATACTCTACTTGTGGAGAATCCAAATAAGGATCCCAGCCTCCACATTGAGAAGCTTACAACTGCCTGCAGCTTCAGCTCAGGGATGATGTCTCTGACCTTAGCAGGCACCTGCAGTTATGTACACACACACACACACACACATACACACACACACACACACACACACACACACACACGAATATAAACATTTTTTAGGTAACAACACCCATTTTTTTAACAAAAGAGATTGGAGCAAGATATGCTGATGGTACTTCATGGACAATCAATAAGTATTGCTTTTCCCTTTTTATCATTGTACAACTCAAAGTTTTCAGAGAAAGTTAGAAAATTGATTGTTTAAGGTTAAGTTCACTTAGGTAGCTTCATTACTTCTGTTGAGATAGAATAATACAGAAGAGTAATAATGTATTTCTCAAAATAGAAAGCATTTCATAATTACTGGATAAGGCATTTCTTTGAAGAAGTTGACCCCCAAATCACAAAATAACTATTTTGTAGCCACATCATTATTTATCTTTATGGTTTTAGGATTTCTTCCTTACTTATCACAGAAAGCAGCTGTGATATGTGGCTCATGTTACTTGCAGCAAATGAGAAATTCTGTCTCTGAATCAATAGGTGTTTGATGGCAGATAAGATTTCCTCATTACACATTTTTAAAATGACCTTACTGATCTTGCTTCATCAGTGAGACAGTCATGACAACCTTGTGAGTTCAGCGTAACCTTTGTAGATAAAGTGCAGTCTGCTTCATTCAGCATCTCCTATTACACATTCAGCCAAACTAGGGTGATAACTAGAGGAAAATACAAATCTTTTTGCATGCATGGCTGTTCCAAAACAAACCCTCCCCCAGGAAGAAGATGTTCTGCCCATTTTATGATTTTGTTACAGTTATAAAGCAATCCTGGAAGTCCAAAAGAAGTAGTTTCATTTATATTTTAGAAATATAGCCAGAACGTGGATGTCTTTAGCCATCTGTTCTTTTCATAAATTAAAGATTTTATGAAATTGAAATTGATAAAATTAGATATTATCCACAAAACTGAACAAGCTAAATCATTTGTCTTTCTTGAGTAAATAATTATCTCCCTTGGAATTACAAAATTGGGAGAAAAAATGATTATCTTATTCATTTCAAATATAGGTTAATTTTAATATAAAAATTCAAGCTTCTTGTATAACAAATAACTGCTTTTGTAAGCATATAGGATATTTGTGAGAAACAAAATCCTTTTCTGTCAAAGGTACTTAAGTTTTTCTTTGGTTGTTGTTTTATTTGCTTCTTTCATGTCAAAGAGAGTAAGCTAGCAAGGACTCATACTTTCTGAACTTTGGTTTCGCCTTTGCTCCAATTAGCAAATAACATCAGATTTTTAACTCTATCTCCACCCAATGGGACGAGACTCAATAACCATTTACATTGAGGTGGGTAAGGCCAAAAGCACTGGGTCATACCTTAAGCAAACAAAGAGCTATGACATATGCAAAGAGCACTCTGGTCAGGGCAAACCTAACCCATAAGCTCCAGACTCAAAAGATGATGGCATGCAGCCCAGAGCCAACCAGTTAACGAACGCCATGGCTGATTAAAGCAGGACCCACCAAAAATCACACACATAAATACTTCAGGCCTTTGTTTAATAAATGAGATTACTTGCACATTTCCCAGAGCCTGTGTCATTGGTTCTTCATCTGCCCACTTCCTGCACCCAGGATCAGAGACATTCTAACTGTAGAGCCAGCAGCATTTTGGCCCCCAATGCGGGTTGTTTTTCTTTCTTTTTTGCTGGTCAACTTGCTGCCCTGATTTCCTATTATGACTCAGTGTTGTGACACGCCCCTTCAGCTGTTTTTCAGTGAAGAGACCCCCTCTTCTTCTCAGCCTTATGTTTTCCTATCCCAAGCGGTGAGTAGGTGAGTAATGGAATCTTTTTCTCTCCCTATCTTTTTATTCCTTTCCTTCTTCTTCTTCTTCTTCTTCTTCTTCTTCTTCTTCTTCTTCTTCTTCTTCTTCTTCTTCTTCTTCTTTTGGCACATGCTGTTAACTATTGACCTGCCCAGCTTCTGAAACTCACAGCCAGGCTTTTGTTTTTTACAGAGGCTAAAAATCCCCTGGCATCTCCCAAGGGGGTTGGGAACATTTGCTCAACAGATTACTGACGCTTTTAATTTGTTTGTCCTTTATTTCTGTCTCTCTTGCTATGGGAAACATTCCTTCTGTTGTCAAAGAAACCCCAGCTCAGAGCTCTTAAAGCATTACTTCAGACCAGGGAAATAAGAGTTAAAACTTCCCATCTGGAAAAGTTTTGGAATGAGGCTTCTGTTATTGCACCCTGGGTATCACCTGAAAACATCTGTAATCCATCAGTATGACTGCAAGTCCTCTTTTTAACTTGAAAATGAGAAGTGCAGGAAAGGAAAACACCCCATGCAGCCTTTGTCCCAAAACTTTTGGTAATCACAGCTTGTACAAAATCAGGCTCTACAGAGGAAGTCCTTTAATGACCATTGTAAGCAACAAAAATAGTCCTCACTTTCCCTCACCTCCACATCATAAGAGGACCACATCTTAGATGGGGAAGAGAACACAGCTTAGTCAGACCCATTCCCCTTTAAGAAAATACCTAGGAAATCCACTCTTAAGGATGATGAACTACAATGCATTGTTTAACTCTGGGGAGATTTACAGGATAGCTCTCCACTATAACTGAGACCCCAAAGTAGGACACCAGGGGAAACCTGATCCATAAGCTACAGACTCAAAAGATGATGACATGAAGCCCAGAGCAAACCAGGAAACACCATAGCAGCTAGAAGCAGAGCCTATCAAAAATACACACAAAAATACCTCTGCCCTTTTTTTCAATAAATAAGATTGCTTGCATACCTCCCAGAATCTGTGCCATTGATTCTGCATCTGACCACCCCTTCCCCCCAGGATTAGAGAGAGTGGGACCCCACTACAGAGCTAGCAACAATTTACATGAGGGACAAAAGAGGAAACCATCATGGTAAAGTTTGCCTGATAGTACAGTTTGGGATCTGGCACACCTTTTTACAGAAACAATTGCCTTGCTGAGTTGTTTTTATTTGTTCTTGTGGTCTTTTGTGAGACACCGAGATTATTAATTCTTTTTGTTTCTAACATTATTTATATATGTATTATTAATAAGTCATAGCATATAAGTGTAACTGGTAGAAGATATAGCCTCTGACCTGCCACTAAAATCTCTATCCTTCCATAATAATTGTCACTCAGTTCATGTCTTCTTGAAGAAAGAAATTAAAAAAAAAGCCAAAGAACAGTAAACAGTCTAAAAAGAGATTAAAATGGGCTGCTTTAAAGCAAATAATGATCTATAGTGTTCTCCCTAGTGATTTTAAAGAAGTTTTATGAATATTTATATAGTGAATGTTAGAGCATCTTGTCCACTTAGTCCCTGGACAGAGAATTTTACAGGGAAGTCATCAGGGACCAACTCTCTAGGCCGTCAGGCCCAGGGAGGGCGGCAGTTTAGGGGATGGTGGGCGCAGCCTGTGCTTTCAACTCACTGTGTAGACCAGGCTGACCCAGAACTCACAGAAATGTGCCTGCCTAGTGCTGGGTCTTTTCGTTTTGAGCCCACTCCCATTCCACAACATCCAGGATTATGGCATCTTAAATTAGAGTTATATATTAATCAGCTCTGTGGTTCCTCTTATCTTTGACAAATTGGCTGTATCATATATGCTGCATGCATTTTCCTTTCTCATTTACAGTGACCCTTATTCCATGTTTTAAATGCTATCATTCATTTATAACTCACATATTTCTTTCTAATGTAACACAGTGAGCCTAATTCCTTGCTTGCCTTTGTACTTTTTATTACTATTTATTTTATGTAAATTTATGCCATATAAACACACACACACACACACACACACACCACACACACACACACACATATATATATATATATATATATATATATATATATATATATATATATATATATCACTTTCATGCCTAGTATACATAGAGGGAAAAAGAAGGCATTGAATCTCCCCTAAAATGGATTTACAGATGGTTGTAAACTGCCACGAGGGTGCTGGGAGTCAAACCAGGGTCCTCTGAATGACTAAACAGTGCTCCTAAACATTTAGACATCTCTCCAACTCCCAAAATATTCTTCTTAGTAAAGAAAAGTGGCTACAATATCTGTAGAAATTCCTTTCCTAAATTCAATTATTACCCAGCATGAGATGGTTTCTTTGTTTTTAGGAAATTAAGATGAGCTAGAACTTTGTGTCCTTCTTTCATTTTAAGCTGGAATATAATATAAAACCAAACTTTTTAGCCAGGAAGAGAAAGTATTATTAGATGAAAACTTGAATGGGGGTCAATGGAAATACTTGTGATATGAATGATCACTAATTAAGGGTACTGTTGCTCTTCTAGAATACCCGGATCCAGTTCCCAGAAGCCACATCAGGTTCACAAGCACTTGTAATTCCAGTTCTGAGAGATTCAATGCTTCTTCTGGCTTCTGGGAGCACTAGACATGCACATCCTCCTACTGAATAAAGCACCTGTGATCACTTATCTTTCTTAAACTAGAGGAGAGATCAATAAGTAAGACTTTTTGAAGTACTAATAGACCACTAGCTTTCACCAACAAAATGATTATGAATACCATCAGATAATATTTGAGACATTTAGCAGATAGTTCCACAATGTGTTGTAGCTAACATATTTAATGTTTCCAATAATGTGTTTGAAAAGCATTATGGTTTGAGGTTTTCTTTGCTCTGTTACTGTAAAATTTCATGAGATAATTACTACATTAATACATGGAATTTGAAGTAACAAAAATCTGTGTTCTTAGACTATGGTCACTCATATTTGTCTCAGAAATAAATTCTCTCTTCTATTAGTTGTTGTGAGATTTGGATTTTTGAATACACAAAAGCCTTACAGGGGTTTGACTAGCATAATCAATGACAGAGGAAATTGTTACTCATAAAAGATAGAAGAGTGGAAAGGGAATAACACCACAAGAATAAAAGATGAAGGGAAAATTTCTCTTAATTATATTATTGTGTCCATAGAAATGTTCATTCTCATCCATCTATGAACAGATGACATAATATTGTTAGAAAATTGGTTATCAATTAGCAATTTTGAAAGTCACTGTGGATAGACTGATTCATTATGATCAACTTTGGATTATATCTCCTGTGTCTTTTATAGAATACTATTTGTTTTAGTTATTTTTTCTATTGTTGTGAAATAGACATCATGTCCAAGACAACTTACAGAAGAAAACAATTAATCGGGGCCTGCTTACAGCCTCAGAGGATCATTCAATTATTATTGTGGCAATGAGTACAATGGTTAGCAGGTAGGCATGGTGTTGGAGAAGTACTGAGAACTTTACACCCTGATCCAAAGGCATCAGGCAGAGAGATGGACACTCAAAGTGGGTTGTTCTTCTGAAATATCAAATTACTCCCAAAGTGACACACTTCTTGCAACAAGGCCACACCTACTCCAAAGAGGTCTCACCTCCTAATGCTTCTCAAATAGTTCCACTTCCTTGTGACCAAGCATTCAAATGTATGAGCCTATGGGGGCCATTCTAACTCAAACCACCAGATTCTACTTCATAGCACCAATAGGGCTATACCATAATGCAAAATGCATTCAGTCTAACTTAAAAAGTTCCAGTAAATAGTTTTTCAGTCTCAACACTGTTTAAACTTGCAAAATACAAGGTCCTCTGCAAAGCTGGGCATCCATATTCAGCACATAGGTCTAGTCTCTCAGTCACTTTCTCCTATGTCCTGTAGAATGTCTGGCAGTCTCCTCTGCAAAGCAGGAACCTGAAGGACCATTTTGTCTTGCTAAGTTCATTGGTCACCTTCCTATGGGTCCTGCATGTCCAGTCAATTCAATATTTTATCAAGCAACCCAGGCAAGAATAGAGCTGATACAGAGGCCATTGAGGGGATCTGTTTACTGGCTTGATGACTAGCTCTGCCTGCTTTCTTATAAAACCCAGGACCATCAGCTGACAGACAATACCACCAGAAATGGGCTCCCTCCCACTAATTGATCACTAATTAAGAAAACACTTTACAGCTAGATGTTATGGAGGCATTTTCTCAATTGAGTTTCCCTCTTTTCTATTCTAGGAATAATTTTTTTCTTCAGTGATTATTTCATCATTCAGTACAATTATTGTTTTGTTCTTTAATTTCATTGAGTATCAATTTTTTTCTATTGATTCCCACCTTTATTCCATTGTGGTCATATACAATTCAAGAAATTGTATACTTTGTATTTTCTTTGAAACTTGCTTTCTGTGTGTTCTTATAAGTTCCATTTAGAGAAAATAGGATGCTGAAAAGGATGTATATTCATTCTGTGTGGTTTGGGTGGGATGTCTGTTACCACTCTTTGGTCTATTACATTGTTGTTTAACTCCGGTGTTTATTCTTTTGGAGGATAATTCCATATGTTATGATGCAGTTAATCTGTGTCTTTATGTTTAGCATTATTTGTTTCATGAAATTGGCTGTATCTGTTTTCAGTGTGTAGAGAGTTTGAACTATAATATCCTTTTGATGGATATATTAATTATTCTATACAGTTTTTCATTTGATTGAAGCTCACACTACAATAGTTTAAGAGACCAGACTTTAATCTACTACTCATTTGCTTATTTCAAAATTTCATCATACACATACAGCAGTATCAGAATTGTTTACTAACACTCCTATTGAAACAAAATTACAAAAAGAATGCAGCTTTTATTAGCAGGCCATTTTGTGTCCCCATTAATTTTTTAAACATAGTCATAATTGCTACTTATTCCCTTCCAACTTCAATGAGGCAATTTCAGTAATTACTAGTAAAGCAGCATTTTCTTCTTCTAGTCTGTCTTTATATGTAAAAAATGGTATTTATTTTATTTCTCCACTTATTGTGAACTGTCAATTTTTGAGTTCTGAAAAATTGACTATCTTGTTTTTAATAGTTTTTCCTTTCCATTTTCAGAAAGATAGACTTTTTCCCCTATTTTTCCGTTTGCTTACCTGTATCAGCTTATTGCTTATTGAATTTTAACAGTTCTTTTATTTTATCCCAGATACTAGTCATTTGCAACCTGAGTTTTATATCTATTTCCATTTTGCCCTTTTTGTTACTTTAAATGACCTTTAAGTAAAGTGACATTTAGTTTAAATGTAATTAAAACTTCTAGTCTAGAGTAGTATGTAGCATGTGACATGGGTTAATAGTCTTATTTCAACAATTTGATAAAGCACAAATGCCGTGCTTTTAAAAACATTGAGATCTGAAGCAGCAAGGGAGAGAAAATGATCATTAATTTTAAACATGGTAGAGAATTATTGTTAGCTGAGTGGGTAAGTGACATTCATATCTCTCTTTATATTTATATTGCACTTTATCAATACAAACAAAGGGGGTAAAATTATTTTTATAAAGCTATTTTACAAAAACCCCTTAATAATTTATAAAATAAACTATAACTTAGTGCTAAAGATTAGTATGGAATATTTATTATTTTATCCTTATTCCACATTAATAGGAAAGTCCAAGATGCTAACCAACTTTGTCAACAATCAAACGTTCATTCCACGGTAGTACATGGAGACTTTAAATAGATTACATTTTTATATAATTATAAACATATACATTTACATATCTACATCATAAACTATATTTTATACTGATTTATATTTGAAATTTTCACATCTTCAATCAAGGGGTTTCAATCTTATCATATTTTTCATATTGTATGCAAATTTTAAATTAATGTGTCTATCCTTATGCAATTGTGAATCCTTCAAGTTACAATACTGAATTTTATGGCACTTACTCACTGGTACAACAGTGGCATGATTATGAGGGAAATAATAAACTACCTTCTAAACAGATCTGAGTCCCATTGCACAAGAGGGAGCACATGTTTGGTACTGTGACCAGATCAAGAGACACTGGCTTGTAAGGACATAGGACCCAAAGAGGGCTCTACTACTGTTGTGCTAAATTGACTTTTTGTTTTGTTTCGTTTTCAAGGCAGGGTTTCTCTGTGTAGTTTTGGTGACTGTCCTGGATCTTGCTCTGTAGACCAGCCTGGCCTTGAACTCACAGAGATCTGCCTCGCTCTACCTCCTGAGTGCTGGGATTAAAGGAGTGCACCACCCCCACTCGGCACTAAATTGGCATTTTGTTAAACACTGTTTTATAAGCTCATGATTATTCCCATAGATTGATGCTACCCACAGCCTCATCAGATAAGCTTTTTATAGGTGTTGGGTAAAGTTAATACAAAGATTCTTTATTAATTTTAGTGCCAAAAACAAGTGATGGTAGAATGTTCAGCCCACAAAGTAACACCCATATCACCCCTGTAACATCCCTTCCAAAGCTTAGGGACATTGTGAAAGAGGAGGTGAAAAGAATGTAATAGCTAGGCTACAACATATTACTCCCCAAAAAGGTGTTTTTTGAGCTTGACATGGCTGGTGCACATACAAACTCATAGCTATGGTAACCTGAAGAAGACTTGTACCAGATTAAGCCCTTCAACATTTTGTTATGAGCTCATATTCATCCCTGAGGAACTATTGCCAGTTAATGGCTGATGGGATTGGTGGGTGTCATTTTCTTCAGTGGTATAGACACTGAAAGACAGCCATGTGAGAACCCAAATTAAGTGAAGTGTATCACACAGAAAGAGACACCAAGGGAGAATAAATTTTAAAAATGAATGAAAAATATGTGTATGCAATTTAAATTTTTGTGAAAGATCTATGGAGTTACAGAAATATATAATGAGGCAGAAAGCTCTATAAAGAAGAAAAATGTGTTCATGATTCTAAGTCTTTTATTTCTGTTTAATACTCTGTTCTGGCTACACTTATGCAACTTTATACAAGTTGGAGTCATTTAAGAAAAGGGACACACAACTGAGAAAAACACCATAATTGCCTATAAGCAAGTCTGTAGTACATTTTCTTGATTAATGATTAATATGGGTGGGGCCAGCTCAGAGGAAACAGTGCCACTCCTGAGAAGTTAGTCCTGAATGTTATAAGAAAGCAGGCTGAATATGACAGAGGAACAAGCCAACAAACACCACTCATCCATGACCTCTGCATCACTTCCCGCCTTTCTCCATTCTTTAACTTTCCTGGATAATGTAATACAAAACTATAAAATGAAATAAACAATTTCCTTACTAATTTTATTTTTGTCATAGTATTCTAGCAATAGGAATCTTGATTGAAACACACATCAAATACAATCAAAGCCAGGCATAGTCAAGGTCTTTAATTAAACACTCAGTAGCAGTTAAAGGAAGAGAGAGAATTCTAGGTTATGTTGGGCTAATGAGATAATTTTTAAGACTAAAAATAAAAAGCCCAATACCTGGAAAAGGGTTAACTCTTTTGGTGATATTGTCCAATAAGGTCATCCAAATCCCCAATTATTACATGCTCTTCCCAATGTTCTTAGTTATTGTACAGAACTTAACAATAAGACTCTATTGCTAAAGACACTACATACATGAATCATAGAAAACAATTAAATCAAGTGGGTATGGACTTGGAAACTTCCCTTCATCATCTGTAAGCTGTAAAAGAAGTAAACCTTTACTCTTCAAGTTCCTTTTGATCATGATCTATCACAGTGAAATAGATAGATAGATAGATAGATAGATAAATAAATGATAGATAAATAACATAACTCCTGACCTACAAGTTAGATATCTCAAAGGTACTTTCTTTTTCAATATTTTTTCTTAACATATCCAGTTTTGTTAATTTGCACACAATTCTAGACATTTATGGGTTACTCTGTGACCTTATAAAAATACATCTAAAATGTATATTTACTAGGTCAAGAAAATTGCATATGTATTGTGAGATTTGTCTCAGAATGCAGGTGTGGTGGTTTGAGTAAGAATGACCCCTATATGTTCATTTGTTTGAATGCTTGATCATGAAGCAGTGGCATTATTCAAGAGGGATTAGAAGGTGTGGCTTTGTTGTAGGTAATGTGTTACTAAGGGGTGGCCTTTGAGGTTTTAAAAGCTTAAGCCAGGCCTACTCTCTTTATCACTTCCCGCTGCTTGCAGATTCAAATGTAGAGCTCTCAGCTACAACTCCAGCATCATATGTGCTTGAACATCACCATACTTCCTGCCATAATGACAACTAGACTAAAGCTTTGATACTGGATTTAAGCTCCAATTAAAAGTTGTTCTTCAATAAGAATTGCTGTAGCCATAGTGCCTCTTCACAGCAATAGAACACTGACTAAGACTGTAGGTTACTATTTAGACTCCTTAATTTGGAATTAATAAGTCTTGCCTGCATGGGGGCCTGGAAAGACTGAATTGTTAAGTTCAATTGGCCCATCCATGAGTTTTCCAGGTGCATCTTATTTTCAATAAGGTCGTCACATAAAATTTCTAAGGCAAGATTACTCTTTTAGGGGAAGAATGATAAGAATACAAATCAAGAACCAGAACTCTTTCCTAACATCTCTGGCTTCTGGCAAGGACAGATCTGCCAACAGAAGCAAGAGAATTTTTGATTGGCATTGCTAGCCAAGAACGAGAGTGAATACTGATCACTTTTGTGGTCCCACTCTAAAATTGTCTATACTTTCTATCTACTGATTTGATCAACATCACAGATACATAATGTTTCTTTAAACTAGTAACAACTAAAATACAGTTATCCATTTTAATGAAGAGAATATTGGAAAAATTTGATAGTTGGAATTATGCAGAATTCAGTTGAGAGATATGAAATAATAGCATGAAATATTTGCATGTCTTCTCTACAGGAACTTCCTTGCAGCATTTGGCTATAAAAGATAGCATGAAAGCACACCAGGGCAATAAAATCTCTTCATTCAGTTCAATAGCTGAAGAAAGGGGAGATGAGGCTTCTCTTCATGATTTTCCAAGTCATTTAACAAAGTGAATCTTAAGTCTAAAGATTAAAGCAGAAGGGTGAAAGTGGGGATTCCTTTGCATGTGCATTAAAACCTTTTTCCCCTTTAATTTTAGAACTGCATTGTTTACATTGCATTTGAGACTTCCATTTGTGTTTTCTCTGCTATGGAGCACCATGTGTCTTTCTTGTAAGCTTCTGATGACAAATTAAGATCAGATGATTTTTTTCTCAATAACTTCAAAAATTGAAAAAAGCATGCATGACGTTGAGTCCTACAGGTTATTAAATATACCCTGCAGTCCCATTTGATAGATCTTATAAGGCTCTTCATTCTCTTCTTTTTAAAAGTGGTTTATTTTTATTTTATATGGCTGATTGTTTGGCCTGCAGTTAAGAGTACTGGCTGCTCATGCAGAGGACTCATTCAGTCCCAGCACCCACGTGGTGGTTGACAATGATCTCTAATTCAAGCTCCACTGATATAACACTGTTGTCTATCTTCTGTGAGTACTGCACATTCATGGTGCACTAATATACATGCAGTGTGTGAATGCCAGACATTAATATATAATATTTTTTTTAATTCCTTCCACCTTACTTTTTTGGGGGACAGGATCTTTTATGGAAGCTGGAACTCACTGATTTTGCTACATTAGATGGCTAGCATGTATTCTCCCTCTTTCCCGAGATGGACCAGCAAATTGTTCTTCTTCAGTGATAGAGTCCTTAGGGGGAGGTGCCAGGAGACAATAAAGAAAGAGAAGATAGAAGATAGAGAAAATATAAGCTATGGTTGGGAGGTCTTGCACAACCTATGTCTTATGTCATGCAAATTTGTTAATAAATACGTTTTTACACTACTTGCAAGGGATAAGACAGCCAAAGTCAGCACAGAGCTAAGTCAGACAATGCTGGCAAAGCAAACACAGGATATCTCAGACATAGCTGCATTAGGACTAATACTCACAAGCGAGAATGAAGACTTGGGTACTCAGGAACTACAATCTTGACTCCTTTTATCACTGGCTCCAGCATTATTCTGGCCTTATGAAGTTAGCTCCTGGACAAAGACATGGAGTCCTTTCAAGAGGACCTCTGAAAAAGCTGTGGGCCAGTCTGGCTTCCCACACACCCCAGTGCTCTGTTAACAGGCGTGAACTGTAGCACCATGCATGGCTTTTATGTAATTTTCTGGGGATCTAACTCAGATACTCAGGTTTGCTTGTGAAGAACTTGACCAAAAGAGCCATCTTTCCAGTACTCTAATCCATTTAAAAACCTACTCTTGCCAGAAAAATTGGTGTGTTAGTTTTGAACATATATAAATTAAACATTACTTTTAAAATAAAGGCATTGTTTTGAATATGCTAGGTATGTTGCCTGTGGGCAGTCCTCTGTATTTATACGAAGAACAGTTTCAAGTAAAGAAGAGTACTTTACCAAGGTCATACTCACTTTGAGAGTGGGGTCAGAATTTCATATAATGTTTAAGTTTTTTTTTTAATTTTTACTAAGAACATTTTTATTCATTTTATATACCAATCACAGATCCCCTTCTTCCCTCTTCCAGTCCCTTCAAACTCCTGCCCCCCAACCCTCTCCCCATTCCTTCCTACGATGCCAGAGATATTTTCTTCCATCTCTCATATCCATTAGGTGAGGATTTTTGTTTGAATTCCTAAATTTTTCATTTCTAGTATACCTCAGTTTGGGTTTTATTTAGTGATACTATTTCCACTTCCATGTCTTGAACTTTTATCTTCATTTCATCCCTCTGTTTGCTTGTGTTTTCATAGACTTCATTAATGGATTTATCCATTTCCTCTTAAGGTCCTTGAACAAAGTCATTACATCTATTTTGAGGTCCTTGTCTTACACTTCAGTTACATTGAATTCCTTTGACCTGTTGTAGTAGTGTTTCTGGTTCTAGTGGAAAAATATTTTACTGGATGTTATTGTGCTTTTTGGTTTCTTTCTTTGCTTTTTGTTTTGCTACTGTCCAGGTATCATGGTTTTAGATGGTTTTAATTCTAAGTGCTGATGATTGATCTTTTCTTATTTGGATATGTGTATCATTCCTTGACTTTTATTACCCTCTCCAGATCTTAGAGGTATAGGATCTTAGGTGACTGTGGGTTGCCTGGTAGGGAGTGCTTCTGAGTTCTTGACAAGTGTGATCAATGAGGAGTCTATGTTAGAATGTAATTCTAGGTATTGGGGTCTGATGGGAAGGATAGAGATGAGACAGAATGTCGGGGGGGGGTGTACTGAGAGGTTTCATAGGAAGGATGAAATCCAGGTCTGCTCAAGGATCTGTGAAGTTCCTTGAAAATGGAGGCAAAGAGCAAAGACAGCCCCCTGCAGGATAAAAATGCAGAGTTAAAAATGGAGGACAGAAAGGAAATGAAGATGGTCTACCCAATTTCGTGGCCAGCTTGGGTAGCCAGATACCAGTTAGAGGGAACCTGAGGGAATTGGCAGTTGACACAGAAGGTTGGGTGAGAGAGGAGCGCTGGGTCTTGCAGTGGTCTGTGGAATCCACAAGGAATGAAGACAGAGAAATAAAATGATATAGTATTTCCAAACTTCTCCACTTTTATTTATATCTATACTATATTTTTTCAGGATATACTCTTTTAATATCTATATTTAACCACCACCACAACTGACTTTCATTTGTTTCTTTTGTGTTACACTTGTTTCTCCTTTGCCATTCATTGAAATGAGATATTTAGATCAATAGTAAATGAAATATATCCAATGCTTTAAAGGAATTTTGAAAATAGTATATTTTAAAATATCAGTTTTATAAGATAAATAACTTTCAATTAAGTTTTATATATTCCTCAATATGTAATCATTTGTTTCTCACAAAATAAGCACTCTTTTGTCCTCATGAACAATGATCAATCTGAGCCACCCATGAGCTAGGTCCAGAGACCAGAGAATTTTGAAGACAGAAAAAAGAATTGAATTGATTATTACTAGTGGTATGCTGTGGATATCGCTCTGAATAAATAAAGTGCTGTTTGGCCAGTGGCCAGGCAGGAAGTACAGGCGGGACAAGAGAGAAGAGAATTCTGGGAGGTGGAATGCTGGCGGGAGAGAGACTGCCAGCCGCCGCCATGACTAGGAACATGTAAGGCATTGGTAAGCCACAAGCCACGTGGCAAAGTGTAGATTAATAGAAATGGGCTAAATATAAGAGTAAGAGCTAGACAATGGTAGGCCTGAGCTAATGGCCAAGCAGTTTAAATAATACAAATGTCTGTGTGTTTATTTTACAAATGGGTTGTTAGACTAACAGGGCTTGGTGGCACTTGGAGAGAAGCTCTCCAACTACAGTGGTATGTGTTTTTAAAATCTTAACCATTTTAACTATGTTCTGACTGAGAAGTATATTCTGTGATGATATTTACCACAAAGTAGAGTTTAAAAGAAAACTGTGAAAAGTATTTTATTGAATATGTGTATAACAATGTTATTGAAATTCCCAAGCACCTGACAGCTTAATTACTGCAATAATGTTTAACACTAACTTTGTGGAAAAGGAGCCAAGTCTACACTTGAAAAGTGAGGAGGAAATTCTGATAAAATAATATTTTACTAATGTCACTGGACCTGGTTACTAACACTTTCCTGTTGAATACAGATGTTTCCATATACAAAATTAATGTATTTTCATAGGACTCTGCTAGATTTTTACCTGTAACAACTACATTGAACATTTAATTTAATTTAAATTTATTAAGTAAATTTCTCTTTAAGTTATTTCAATAGGTTATAAAATATCAGTTTAATGATCAGTTTTTATAAAATGGCTGCACCATAGAGTAATTGCAAAATAAATCCTTATGTATGCATAATTCCGCCTGATAGTTCTCTAAAATTGGAAAACTGAATGCTTTATTATTTCCTATTTTAAGTGTGTGTGTGTGTGTGTGTGTGTGTGTGTGTGTGTGTGTGTATTTTAGTGTAACTGAGAGATCTTACTTTGGACGCCCTTGTCTATCTCCTATCTCACACCTCATCCAAGGAGCACTTTGATTTTTGTTTCATGTTGTTGTATCAGGTATTACATGGGTTTGAGGTATGCAAATTTAGTTCCTCACAATAACATAGCAAATGTTTTACACACTGTAGCATGTCCCTATCCTAGAAAAGTGTAGCCAATGTTGTGTTGAACTGATGATCCTCCTACATCTACCACTTCAGTATATCCTACTCATATGTACAATCATGACTGATTATAATGTCTTATGTTTAAAGAAACTATTATGGTTGGCAGGAAAACAAAGTTATATGTGGTCTTCCCAATTCTTGGAAGGATGAGATCACTTGTTTTATAAGATGATTCTAATAAAATAGCATGGTAAAGATTAGAAATATGAACTTAGAGATATTTGCTGAAATCCTAAAATAATTATCATAAGGGAAATATGTTGAAAAGACTCTGATATTGTTAACTGTAGCATGAATCTTAAGAGGTCTTATTAATGAAAACAAATCCAGAGCCAGATATTGGGGTGAATTCTGGAAGATTAGAGGAGCAGAATACAAGCCACAGCTAAACTCACCTTGCCAATTCCTCAGCTGATCACATTTTGTCAAACTGGGAGCCTCTGTGTCCTCATCCAAATTGATCTCAGCTGAACTGTTGCTAAAAGCCTAAAAGCTTAAAGAGGCTCTAGTTCCTGGTCCTCATGCCTTATACACCTTTCTGCTTCCTCTCATCACTTCCTGGGATTAAAGTTGTGTGTCACCATGCCTGGCTGTTTCCAGTGTGGCTTTGAACTCACAGAGATCTGGATGGGACTCTGCCTTCAGAATGCTAGGATTAAAGGTATGTGTGTCACCATTTTCTGGTCTCTATGTCTGTCTAGAGGCTCTTCTGTTCTCTGGCCCCAGGTAAGTTTAAGTTGCACAATATATTGGGAGACACAATATCACTGCAGCTAATCACATATACCTGATTCATTGCCAAAGGGACAATGTTGGCTCCATACAAACTTATTTTTATTTCTGTTTTTCATCACCAGCAAGAGAGGATTGAGTATAGTCTAGATTCAAAACTTGTTAAAGATGTTTTACTGTTGTGTTTGTTATTGCTATTGTTGGTGTTGTTTATTTATTTCATATATTCTGAGTAAGTCAACTGACCATATGAGTCATTAGGCCATATTTAGTCAGTGTTCAAAAATTCTACCCTGCCTGAATATTAGACTCTTTTGGTTTTGTCTCTTCTCTTCCTCTCTCTTCCTTCCTGCTTTTCTTTATTTTGAATATTCTTTATTATTGTTTTCATTATGTTATTGATGTTATAAATATATACATATATTTATATTTATGTATATGTATAAGTTAGTATGTGTTAGAAAACCCCACAACTTTATTTGCTTCTTTAAGTTATCATCTGACTGTCATGGCAGATAAGATTAACAGTTCTGGAGATGTACTATATTATGTGATTGTTTTTGCTTTTTTAAAATGCTGAAAACAAACTCTACATTAAAGTATAGGCTCTTGCATGATATAGTAACCTTGAAAAATTATAAGAGAATAAAAAAGAAAAAATCAGGTAAAGTCAATATCATTTGTGAATATTTATGAGAATAGGTCTTGCTATACAGCATTAGCTGACTTAAAAGTTGTAATTAAATCCCCTTGGTTGTGTTTCTGTGTGTGTGTGTGTGTGTGTGTGTATGTGTGTGCGCGTGCATGTGCGCTGAAATATCTTACTTTGGACTTCCCTCAGCTTTCTGGAATTTGTGTTCTCTTTTAATGAGACACGTAAAATTGTAGTATAGAAGATACGTAGAATTTCTTGCTCAGTAGAGAACAGCACACAAGGGACTAGATAAGGGACATTTTGAGAGTGGACACTATCAAAGGGATAGTTTGTCAGTTTATCAAAGGTGTCAGGTTTTCTACTATCTATTTTCTTTCCTTTCCTTTTCTTTCCTTTCAAATCATCTATTTCTCTCCAACCCTACTTCCCTCCCTCTCTTCCTTCCTCCTATCATTCCTTGCTTGCTTTTAGATAAGGTCTCCTGTAGTCTAGGCTAGCCTCAAATTCTCTGTGCAGTGGAAGCTGCCCTTGAGCTCCTAATTTTTATGCTTATGCCTTCCAAATGTTAGTATTACAGCAAATAACAACATGCCCAAATGAGGTAATCTTTTTATTTATTGATTGATTTTTATTATTTTTTTTAATTTTTTGCTTTCTCAAGACAGGGTTTCTCTATTTAGCTTTGTGCCTTTCCTGGAACTCACTTTGTAGCCCAGGATGGCCTCGAACTCACAGAGATCTGGCTGCCTCTTCCTCCCAAATGCTGGAATTAAAGGCCTGCACCATGACCACCCCACTAAATGAGGTAATCTTTACATTTCAAAACTCTCTGGAGTAGCTAGAGAGTTGCTCAGTGGTTAACAACATTTATTGGTTTACAAAAGGGCCAACTTTCAATTCTCAGCACCCACATAGTAACTAATGACCATCTGTAACACCACTTCCAAAGAATCTGACACCATATTCTGTCTTCTTTGGGCATTAGGGACACACATGGTACACACACACACACACACACACACATACACACACACACACACACACACACACTAACGTGCAGACAAACACTCATACAGTAAAAGAAATCCATCTATCCATCCATCTTTACATACATATATACATACATGTATGTAGAGATATGAATATGATACCATTCTGAAGACAAGTAATTATATTCCAGAATTTCAGTCCTTATTCAATGAACTATTATTTGTGAGAGAGGGATTTAGTCAAAATGTTCCCAACTAACATCTAACTAGCTACTTAAAAGCCTTAGAGATTGAAATCAGGATATATTGGCAAGTGTTCCACCAATGACTTTTATTCATAACCAAAGGGATTTAAAAAAAAGAAGGGAAAGCTTTTATTTTTGAGTCTTTACAAAGTTGTTACTTTGGCAAAGCAAGAGGTTTTATTTTTTTTCCATGAGATCACTGAGAGTAGCTTTTATTATTATATAATTTGAGGTATAGTTGATATACCACAACTGCACATGACTGATATTTACATATAACTTTATGTAATTGACTATGAGGTTACATCATTAAATTTATCACCATAAATCAATCTAATAAGCATTCTTATTTCTAAAACTTCTCATGATCTCTTTATGCATGTAAATGCATATACTTGCTTACTCACATATGTGATCAGATCACAAGATAAACATTCTCTTGAAAAATCATTATGTGTGGTATACACTTGCCTAATATAAGTATTATTTGAGAGATATAGAAGTTATTCATCTTGTATAACAAGCAACATAGCCATTGGATAACAATTTCCCATTGTCCCTATACTCAACCATCATTGTTGGTCTTTAATAATTTTCTTCCTCGTTGTGTAAGTGTTTCTATTTCTGTGATAAAACAACATGGCCATAGTAACTTGGGGATAAAAGAGTTTATTTAATCTGACAATTTGTAGACCATAATTTAAGGAATTCAGGATAGGAACTCAAAATAGAAATTTGGCAGCAGAAAACTGAGGCAATTGTGATGGAGGATTGCTGCTTACTGGCTGCTCCTCATTGCTTGCTCAGTATTCTTTCATATAGAAACCAGGATCACCAGCCAACATGTGGCATTGCACATAGTAAGCAGTGTCATTTCTCAGTAGTCAGGAAAATATACCAGTGACTTGCCCACATGCCAGTCTGATGAGGGCATTTTCTCAGATGAGGTTCCTTCTTCCAAAATGACTTTAGCCCATGTTATGTGGACAGAAAACTAGGCAGCCCATTTATATAAGCAAAAATATGCTGAATGTAGGAGTCTCATCTAGGTTCATCCATGTTGTCAAAAAAGAAGAAAATAATTTACTTATTTTTAAATGCTGAGTCAAATCCTAATGTATTCTATGTCATAATTGCATTTACCATTCCTTGATGAAGCACAGAGACTGTATAAACATATGGCTATTGTTAATAATGTTACTATGAATAATAGATTACAGATATGTCATTGAGCATAACTTCAATTCTTGCAACTAATTAGACCATATGGTAATTTCTCTTTTTTCAAAGAACCAAATTTCTATTTTCAATATCAACAGTGTTACTCTGTATTTCCACCAAATTATACAAGCATTCTAATTTCTCTACCTCCTTGCTAAAACAATGAATTTTAAAATAACAGATATCTTGACATTGAGGTAATATCTGTTTATTTTTGTTATTAGCACTCTGTTTATACTTAATGTTGGTGAGCATTTTACACATGTTGGTCAATTGTAGTCTTTCATAGGAAAAAAATAACCTTTATTGTCCCTTATCAACTCTTTAATTATGCAATTTGTTTCACACATATTTTGTTATTAAGTTATACTCTTTTAATTATTGATTTCTTCTTTATATATCATAAAGTTATAATACTTTAATCCTAGACTTAATTTTTTAAAGACATAATTTGTGAATTATGTCATGTCTACCAAAAATTTGCTTTGCTGTTGATTTATCAGCCTTCCATTTCTCTGTAAATATACTATGCAATAAACATTAAAAGAAGAAAAAATCAATTTTGGCACAGTTTTAGAGGTTTCATTTTTTGATATATTGGCTCCATTGAGGTTGGGACTGTATCAAAAGAGTACATTATAGCAAGTATATGTTGGAAAAAAGCAACTAACTTCTTGGATCCTGAGAAGGAAAGGGGCAGAAGGGAAAGAGCCAGATTATATACCTCTTTTAAGAAAACAGTTTTAATTAGTGGGAGAAATCTTAAGTTTTTTCTTCTCCTAATAGTAAGAAACTGGAGAATAAAATTTTAATACAGGAATTTTGTAGGAGATTCCAGAGCTAAACTATAGCAAACTTACCTGGCACTCATCTCACAATGCAAAACACACTCTGTACCATGAATCTTAGAGGTTCTTAATAAAAACAAACCCAGAGCCAGGTATTGGGGTGAACGCTGAAAGATCAGAGAAACAGAACAAGACACAGCCACCTCACCTTGCCAATTCCTCAGCTGATCCTGTTTCCTCAGACTAGAAGCCTTTGAGTCCTCATCCAGAATAAATCTCAGCTGAACTGCTGCCAAAAAGCCTAAAGGCTTAACCAGGCCAAAAACTTCTAGATTCTGGTCTTCATGACTTATATACCTTTCTGCTTCCTGTCATCACTTCCTGAGATTAAAGGCGTGAGTCACCATGCCTGGCTGTTTCAAGTGTGGATTTGAACTCACAGAGATCCGAATGGATCTCTGCCTTAAGAATGCAAGGATTAAAGGTGTGTGTGCCACCATGTTTTAGCCTCTGTATCTAGTGGCTGTTCGTTTCTCTGACCCCAGATAAGTTTATTAGGGTGCACAATATTTTGGGGATCACAATATCACCAAAACACTCAGTCGGTCTATAAGAATCTCCTGTACTGAATCTACCAGGTTGAGCTGGATCCCCAGGGGATTCTTTGCCCTGGAGGAGATGGGAATGGGGGGTGGGTTAGGGGGAAGACAGGGATGGTGGCGGGAGTGGGGAGAACAGGGGAAACCATGGCTGTTATGTAAAATTAAATTAAAGTATAAAAAAAAAAAAAAAAGGAAAAAGAGTCTCCAAAAGCTTCACTGCTTTAGCAGGGCTCAAGAGTTTGAGACCTAAGACAAATGATTAGCTGAGCTATAATCAATCCCAATAACATATATTACTATAAGACACAGTAGCATAGTAGCACAGGGTAAATATTTTGATGTAGATAAGTGAGTAGAAGAAGAGCAAGGAAAGAATAGACCAAAGGAAGGCCAAAAACAGTATAGCTGTCACTAAATGTTATGATTCCATGTATGTCCAACATTTTACTGATACTGTAGTTAAGTTGATTCACCAAATCATGAGAAGCCTACTTCTATTGCCTTACTAGTTTGCAGTCCATGATCATTGTCTTTGGCTGGCTCTGCTTGCTGCCACCAACTTCATTTAGGAAACATTTGAAGTGTCTGACATCTGTAATTCCTGAAGATTACACTAAAGGTTTGGCTTTTACCTACATATTAACTATGTTTAGAATTGCTTGTGAGACCTCCAACACTGAAATACTCTACCAGGTCTTGTAAATTTTCCTTAAAATCACACTAGTATCTTCATTTCAAAATTTCTTCCTTGTTCTTCCTTTCAAAATCAGCATTGTGGAGATAAATCCATAGCTGCATTGTTCATAGACCTATTTGAGTGAATAGCAATGCCTTCAAGTGTTTTTTCTTCTGAAATGATTTTTCAGGAAATGGTATCTGAGGTAGAGTTAGATAGCTGGGTACCATGTTAAAGACTGCTCTCAAAACTCTTCCTACCTCACTTACACTTTCACACTCACACCTCTGCATCTACAATGGATGGCCTCTTCCTGGTCCCAAGATGCTTTCAAAGTATCTTTCCTATTGTTTTAATGAATGCCTTTGCCTCTTTTCTAATGATGCTGATCTCATCTCCTTTGTCATACATATATATTAATTTCTTATTCAGTTTTAAGTTTTCAGAATCTTTCTTCTATGTTTATTGCTATCAGTTAGCACTCTAAATCCCATTGAAAGTTGTTTGGAGTTGCCTTGTTGCTGTGGGATGTTCTGTATGTCAAATGTGTTGCTCTGATTGATTAAAATAAATAATGTGCTGATTGGCCAGTTACCAGGCAGGAAGGATAGGGTAGGCAGGACAAGGAGGAGGAGAACTGTGGGAAGTAGAAGGCTGAGTAGAGAGATACTGACAGCTGCCACCATTACAAGGAAGATGTCACGTGGCAAAGTATAGATTAATAGAATTAGGCTGAATATAAGAATAAAAGCTAGACAATGGTAGGCCTGAGCTAATGGCCAAAGAGTTAAAAGAATATAAGCATCTGTGTATTTATTTTATAAGTAGGCTGTCGGACTAACAGGGCTTGGTGGGGGCTGGAGATAAGGTCTGCAGCTACAAATGGCACCCAATGTATTGGCAAGAGTTTCCAACTTAAACCTAAGAAAAAAAAGATTCTAAAACAAAGCTAAAAACAGCTTCCTAACTGTCTCTCTCAAGTTAGCAGCAGCCTGCCGGTTTGAACTACTATGGCAGGTTCCTGGCATATGCATCTTACCTGCAGTGTGGCAGGAATAAGGAGTCTACAAGCAGCACTTTACTCTGCTGTGTGGTGGATTTAGCCTTTGCTAGTTTTTAAAAAACAAAAAAAGAAAGAAAGAAGGAAAGAAAGGAAGAAAGAAAGAAAGAAAGAAAGAAAGAAAGAAAGAAAGAAAGAAAGAAAGAAAGAAAGAAAGGTAGGTTTCTGGACTATGCGCTGCTCTCCAGACCCAGAGCTAGTGGTAAACTGTACCACCGCCACTTTGGGAAGCTGAGGTGGACAGAGTCAGCAGCCACAGTGCTGTTTCAGTTTTACAAAGATGGATATTACACAGAGAATCTGGTTTGTGTTGTCTTTGGGATTTTTAACTACAAAAAAAGATTTGATCATAAAAGCTGTTGAGTTAAACAAATGTGTAAATTTTAAAGGTACCTTGACTTCAAAATTTGGATATAAGGATATGTTGCTTTGGAAAAGAATCTCTGCTTTTGTTTCCACAGAAAGCCAGAGTGTATGTATTTGTTCCAGATTAAGATACATCTGGATTGATCAGCCAAGACCACCTGAAACGTCTCTGATGACACCATGCCCCAGATGATCCAACATCGAGAATGGTTTCAAGGCAACTGGCTCAGAGGTTTACCCTCATGGACTACTCCATAATCCTAAAATTTTCTTTGTGTCCCCATAAGATACATCGCCCCCCTCCAGCAGGAAGTAGTAAGAGAAACTATACCCCAATTCCCAAAATTATCAAGCTGACTTTGGAGAAGAAATTGGCTCTCTCCTTCTCTAAACCCAGGCATATTGCTAAAAGAAAAGGTTAAGAGATTCTTGTGTCCCAAATCAGAAGAGCCCTTGGGTGTGGGGCAGAGAAAAACCAATATTTTTATTTAAATCAGGTTGGTTATAAATGTGATCTCTTTCTAAAGAAAAAAAGGGTGTATGATATAGATATAATAGGATGAAAGGGTAGATTAATGAACTTACTTTTAAAGAACAACTTGTTTAAAATGTCTTACATTTGTACAGATTTTAGTCTATTGATACAAATTTAAAGTTAATTTTGTTATACTGTATATATATTTCTACTCTCATTCGAGGTATTATGTTTATGCAACTCATTTAGATTGTAATGGATAATTAAAAAATACACATCAATTAGTCTTCTATGATTGTCAAACTTATAGACATGTTAAGTTTTCTAGGTATACATAGATATATTTCAGATAGACAGGTAATCTTCAAACACTTCACAGGTCTACAGAATATGGCATTTAAAATATTTTAAAATTTAGACTTTCTGGACCGTGAGACATATCTGCTCCTGGCAGCATTGATTTACTTCAGAGAGGAGGATGGGCATTAAAGACAATTCTTATGGAGTTTATCTTCACCTTGGCAAAAATAGCCATTTGGGCAAGAAACTGTTCTTGCCTGGACCACTTGATCAACTGGACATGCAGGACCCATAGAAAGGTGACCACTGAATTTTGATTGACAAAATGGTCTTTCAGGTTCCTGCTTTGCAGAGGAAACTGCCAGACATTCTACAGGACACTGAGAGAAGTGACCAAGAGACTCTAGCCCTGTGGGCTGAAGACAAATGCCCCAACTTTACAAAGTAACATTAGGTGACAGTCTAGGCTGCCAGATGTCTCTTTTTACCCTGCAAGGCTTCTGAAAGTTGCTTGCATCCTTCTCCTGGTTCTAAGATAATATTATATCCTTCTGAGGTCTTTGATGTTGTTGAAGACTAGATAGTTATAATTTCCTCAGCTATGATAAAAGATAAGTTAGATATAAAAAATTAGACTCACAAATATAAGACAGATAGGATATCTTCTTTAATATTTTAACTCTAATTCTTGCTTGATAATTGTTTTGTTATCTGAAATTTTACTATATAAAAGTTAAAACCTTGCTTTTTGGAAACAGCCAGGCATGGTGACACATGCCTTTAATTCGAAGAAGTGAGCCTTTAATCCCAGGGAGTGATGACAGAAAGCAGAAAGATATATAAGGTGTGAAGACGAGAAACTAGAAGTTTTTGGCTGGTTAAGCTTTTAGGTTTTTGAGCAGCACAGTTCAGCTGAGATTCATTCTGGATGAGGACTGAAAGGCATCCAGTCTGAGGAAACAGGATCAGCTGAGGAAGTGCTATGGGATGTTCGGTATGTCAAATGTGTTGCACTGATTGGTTAAAATAAATAAAGTGCTAATTGGCCAGTTACCAGGCAGGAAGGATAGGGTAGGCAGGACAAGGAGGAGGAGAATTGTGGGAAGTGGAAGGCTGGGTGGAGAGATACTGACAGCCGCCACCATGACAAGGAAGATGTCACGTGGCAAAGTATAGATTAATAGAAATGGGCTGAATATGAGAATAAAAGATAGACAATGGTAGGCCTGAGCTAATGGCCAAAGAGTTTAGTTGTGGGGGGATATGAGTGAACCATGGAATGCTAGGATTAAAGGTGTGAGTGCCACCATTTTCTAGCCTTTGTATGTAGTGGCTGTTCAGTTCTATCACCCTAGGTAAGTTTATTGGGGTGCACAATATTTTGGGGCACACAATACCACCACATTTCCCCTTTTTTGTCTAAAATTTTAAAAAGCTTATAACTAATACAAGAAAAACTATCCAATAAGTATATACAATATATACAGTCAAGAATTAAATTAACAATGTCTAGTCCATTAACCTTTGACAGATTCTGACAAAAAAACTCCATTATATATATATTAACAATGTCCAGTCCAGTAACATTTGATAAACTCAGACAAAAAGTTTTCATTACTTATCCTATTTAAAACAAGTAGTTTCTTTTTAAAAGTAGATTCAATAATCTCCCTTTTTATCTTATATCTATATTCTCTTTTTTTCTTTTCATAATAGATTCAATAATATACCTTTTGTCATTTTTATATCTTCCCCTTTTTCTTTTTAGAGTTGCCCCGGCCAGCGGGGTTTCAATGTGGGCAACCCACCTGTGGGAGTGAATGAAAGTACAGGGGACACAAGTGATGACAGCAAGACAGGATTCTGATCAAGCTGCAAATTTTATTTTCCTCCACAAAGCTTCTATAGCATAGGAGGGGAGGGGGCAGAAAGGGGGAAAGGGAAGGGACGTGGAAGGGGTGCAGAACATGGGAGACGTGCAGATCATGCAACTGCAAAATGGTGGCTAAGGTCACTGGTCAGGGGCTATTTGTTCTGTTGCTAGGCTACCTGACCATGGAATGCTCTTTATGCTTGGTTGTCATGGCACCTGACTGTGGAATGTCTTCTTATCTTTGGAAGCCTCTGGTTAGTAAACAGGTGTTACTGCTCTGGGGAAGGGCAGTAGTCTTATAACTTGTTCTCTGGCCTAGCTAGTACTTTTCCATGGTTCATGTTTGGTTCCTGACATCTTGGTCTCTGACATAGAGTAGATTCAATCATCTACTCATTTATCCTATTATTTCTTCATCTTTTTTCTCAGAGTAGATTCACTGATCTACCTCATATCTATATTCTCTTCTTTCTTTTTCTTTTCGTTTCAATCAGAAACTCTGAAGCTAATCTTCTTCAGCTTTTTTCCTGACCATTAACAATTAACAACTTCTAACCAACCATCGTAAACAATGACAATATCCATAACTCATTAAACAACCAAAAACCATCCACCCCACCTCTTGGGAATGTGGGCGTCATTTTCTTAAAATTACTTCCTGCTCTGTTGGGGTAAAGACATCTTTAGGGGATCCTGAAAAGAAATTTTTTGGGTTAATTGTCAAGTCCTGTATCATTTGTCCATTTGCTGCATAATGACAAAGTGCAGGGCTTTTTTCAAGTCCTTGTTCAAGTAGCCTGTCAGGCTGGATCACTTCAGCTAGCCATCTCAAAGTTGTCCTGAGTAGTTTGTAGTCCAGAGTCGATCTTTTCATGGTGTTAATCAACTTAATGGCTTTACCACTGTCTTGTGGAATCATTGTTGTGGGATCCTGTCATCCTTTTGAAGATTTCAAATTCGCTGTTAGGCATGGTCATGGTTCCCTTTAGAATTTTTATTTTTATTTATTTATTTATTTTTGTGCTTCCTCTGTGGTTTGGAGCAATCACAGTATGATAAATGTTTGTCTCTTGGAACCACGAATGTTCTTCCCTAGAAGAGAAAATCCTCACAGCAATTTCTCCCCACCATTTGTCTTGCCAAACTTTTCCAAACTGAGCTTTGTTGATGCTTTCTTGGTCCTGGCAATTCTTCTCTGAACAAGCATCAGTAAACACTTTGTCCCAGGTAGCAGCATCATTGCAGTCACCAACATGATAAGAAGAAGCCAGTAACTTGGAGCAGCAGCCATTGCCTCCATGGTCCCACCACTGTTGGTTGCTTGGCCCTGGCCAAAGCTTCTCCTAGGTTGGCCTCAAACTCAGAGTCCTCCTGCCTCTGCCTTCTTCAGTAAATACAACCAATATGCCACCACAACTGGCTGAGTTTAGCTTGGGTCTGAGATGGGGCCCACAAGGCCACAGGCAAGAGGGTTTTGTGAATTCATACCATAAACATTGCATGCCAGATATAGATGAACAGTCTTATTAAATAAGAAACACAGAGCCAAATGCCTAGTTAAAAGCCCTAGAGGTCAGAGCAATAGATAAGAGCTGAAAATCCTTTCTTACCCTTCAGTGCAGCTGCTGTCCTTCCCCAGCAAGAGAGCTACTTCCTGTGTATCTGTCTTTTTATTGACTTTCTATTCTGCCTTCTCATTGACTGTAAACCCAATCACATGACCTCCTCATCCCTGCTTGTCTCTACAGACCTCCAGGTCTTCTATGGTTGGTATTGAGATTAAAGGTGTGTGTCTCCATGCTGGCTGTATCGTTTAACACACAGAGATCTGCCTGTCATGTGATCTGGATTAAAGGTGTGCACTACCACCACTGCCTGGCTTCTGCTATGGCTTGCTATTAGCTCTGACCCCCAGGCAACTTTATTTATTAACATATGAATAAAATCACATTTCAGTACAAATAAAATATCACCATATACATGCCATTTTCTTCAATAAGTTTTGTGACTTAAGATAGAAAGAATTCATGGACACAGTGCCCTGAAATTCCAGGAACATTTCATCTGTGTTTTACTCACACTTTCTCTCCATTGAAAGGGTCATGGTGATTTCTCTCTGTCTTGTTTTGTGAAGGGAATGGATGACAGAGGAAGAGTCAAGTTGATGTTCTTGATTTCTCCTCTTTTTCTTTCTTTTCATATCTTCCTTCTCCCTCCTATCTCTTTCTCTGCTTCTGTCTCTTCCTTCCTTCCTTCCTTCCTTCCTTCCTTCCTTCCTTCCTTCCTTCCTTCCTTCTTTTCTTTCTTCCTTTCCACTTTCTTCCTTCATTTCTTTTCTTTTTCTATGTAGGGCTTGCTGGCCAGGATCTCTGTATGTAGATAGACCAGGGAATCCCAGAACTAAGAGATTTGCTTGCCTTTCTTTCCTGCATGCTGGGGTAAAATGCAGGCACCACAATGCCTGGGGGTTAATTCTTAGTTTTTCTTATTTTGATTCTTCTCAGCTTTGTGCCTTTCCCATTCTTAACTCTAAACTTTTCATAAAAGTTTCATTGCTGTTGTTGTTTACATAGCTTTTAAATTAATGCTTCCTTCTTTCATTTGGATTATGCCCATTTCACATAAGGTTTTAGTGTTGTATATTTCTATATTAAAATAATTCAAGAAGAAAAATACCCTTAGAAAAGACCAATATATGTACATTCATAATTTATTTAAAGGTTGCGTGTTGCATGAAGTATCTCATAATTAATGAATATCTTCCAAAATTAATCACTCACTATTGGCAGAGTTTCTTATTCATAACAAAAATGTTTGGCCTTTATATACAGAGAATGTTAGAGTGGATTTTTATATATTTGTCATTAACAGTTCTATAACATTACCCTAACAGAACAGCTAGCAACAATTTTGTGTTTGCACTTGTCTTTCTAATAAGTACAGATAAAATTGCTTTATGAAGTAAATAAGTGAAACAAAGCATTGATAGGGATTTTATAGTCTTATATTTAACAACTTTTTTTTCATACATCAACAAAATAACAAGAGTCCAAACTCATCAATAGTCTGAACCCAATTTAATCATACATTTACTTGTAAGAATTTGTACAAATAGCATGCACATAATTGCTTTTTACTTGTTTTGTCTTTCAACCTATTATGAAACAACACATTGTCCAAGAGAAAGAGTAATTTCATAGGATTTTAAATAGCTTTAGTTTATAATTCATGATACTATTTTATAACTGATATTGTTCAAAATTAAGCTGCTTATTTATGAAATGTTAATCATTACAAGGGCTAAATAATAAATAAAACATGTTCTCATATAAAAACATTATTTGCTACATAATGGAAGGAGCAAGTATTCAGGTATACATAAATATGTAATTATTATAACATATACTTAAATTTGAATACAGTTTCATAATCCTTCTCTCTAAAATTCATATGCTTCTGATGAAATATTTTATTTAAAACCATTATTTAAAGCATGGATATTTTCCAATCTTTCCGTTTTCAAGCATCAATTCTATAAAATTATGAAATCAGATAGAGGTCAAGTATTCATGGCAGGCTAATTTCCTAATTATTTAAACTGCAGCTAGGGATAGCAAAGCAAATTATTTAAACTGCAGCTAGGGATAGCAAAGCAAATTAGAATTTAGAAAAGGTGAAAGTATGATCACATAATCTGATGTATTTCAAAATCTCATGAACATAAATTATCATAGTTCATTGTACATTAAAGAGAATTAGACCTTTATCAGAGAATAGTTGTTTTGATGTTACCTGAGTCGTAATATGCATGCCAGTTATAGCTTAACAATGTTTTCTAAAGATGCCAAGAGAAACCCAGGGGCATTCTCATTACTCTCCTCAGCCCTTAGTAGAAGAATGAGTGCCAAGTGTTTCTGAGTGGAGGTATTTCTTTCATAAGTCCAAGAATCTGTGCCATGATTTCAGTATATTTGCCACAGCATTGACAGATGTTCTTGTTAAAACTCAAATTTCTTACAAAACTTGAAGTTCAGTATCTAGAATAGGCATCAAATATATGCACTGGTAAGTTTCTGCAGGGTAAAACAATGTGTACTAAATGTTAAGCAGCCTTGTACTATTGGAAAGGCAATAAACATGCTGAACTGGCCTAGGGAGACTTTGATCTTAAGACAAAGTTCCTATTTGTGGCCAAATTTCTGTTCAACATTGTGGTAGTCAGTGCAATACCATAGCAATCCATTGTAAACCTAAGAGGACTCTTCTCTGAATGTAATCCACTCTACCCCTCTAGTTACTTAGGGTTTGGGACTGTCACCTGCCATATTAAGGAAACTACTCATCAGTATTGGATATATCAAGACAATGCAGTTAAGGGATAATAAATTCATGCTGTAGGATAAAAACAGCAAATTATCTACAATCTTAGATACAGGGTTTTTTTGTTTAAGTTTTTGCCATACTGTTATGGAGGCAAACACCTCAAAAAGCAGTTTTCCTCTGAATTACATTCCAGCCCGTTATGCAGACTTTTCTTGGGGATAATTCATACAAGCTATTAGTGTTAGCTAGAATGCTTTTGACAATGGTTTTCCATTCTGTCCCTCTGCATAGAAAATTGGAGACTCCTTAGCTTGAAGTAGTTAAGAGAATTCTCCTCACTTAAAAACTACTGATTGCTTGTCTAATATGAAACTTCTATTATCTTGTCTTCTACATTTTTCCTACTATGCCTGGGATACTGCATTAGCATTTTAAAAGAACGTTGGTTATTTTATTTATCTTTTTACAATTATTTACTTATTGTATGTGTGTGTATACACAGGTGTGCTGTGATGCAAATGTAGTGGTCTGAGGTCATCTGGAAGGAGTAAGTTCTCTAATCTCCATGTCTGTTTTGAGTGTCCAACTCATGTTGTTAGGATTGGTGGCAAATGCTTTCTACTGATAAGCCATATCTCCATCCCTGAATTAGTATTTCAAAAAATATTAATTAAAGTTTATTTCACAATGTTTATAATATCAATAGTTTATGCAGACTGCATCTAAAACCTTGATGCAAATTTCCACCTTTTCATTGTTCTGTTTCTTTCCAGTAAGTTCTGAAGTTTTCTGTCTATTCCTTAGAATTAACTGTGTTTTTTAAATGTTATCTGCCTTCTGCAGTAGAATGTTCTTATATATTTCATTCAATTGGGATACAATGATAAAACAAAAATAAAAATAATTGCATAATAGAAATGAAGCTGAGCAAAAATAGTTAACGTAATATATCTTATTTAACACAGCAATGATAAAATCACAAATTCTCATTCATTGTGTTGTTTTATGATGCATTAATATTAAACTGTTCCTTTGATAAGATCATATCTCTATAAGTACTTTAGTTAAATTTCATAAATCATTTTTTCTGTGCATTAATTTTGAATTTAGGTAGAGTAGTTGAAGCAGATTTGGCAAAGTGTAGTATAATACTGATGCTTTTCTTTTTCAAATAGGTTATATTTCTAGTTACTGGAACATCTTCTGATACTATAAATTTATAAATATTTGAAAATTATACTTTTGAAAGAAAAAATATAGTTAGATGCCAGGTGGCAGATTTTAAATTTCACAGTGGGCTAGTGAAATAGATCAGCTGGAAAAAGTACCTGCTGCCAAGCCTGACAACTTTGTTTGATCCCCATATCTACAATGTGGATGACCATAAAATCTAACTCCTGAACATACCTCCACAAACAGTGGCACACACATGTAAATTCACATAAACACAAAATACATTTTTTAAAATAAAAACAAGAGTTTATAGGGCCTAAACAATACAGATATATTTATAAATTTCAGATTTTTCTGTACTGAGGCCAGATTTTTCAAATAAAATGAAAGATGTACAACTAGGTTAGAAAAGGAGACTTATTTCACTTTATCCCAGATAATGATTTATTACAGAAAATAAATTATTATAGAAAAATATTTATTTGAGAAAAATGAATCTCTTCATTTTATGCCTAATCTATGTAATTGTGTGAAGACTGGGGCCTGGGGAAAGTAGTTTAGTTAGTAGAGTATTTACAACCTTGCATGAAGCCCTGGATTTCATCCTAATGCTGTATAAAATGGGAAGTGTTGTTGCACATGGCTGTAATGTAGACCCTCAAGAAGAGGATAAAGGAATATTATAAGATCAAAGTTATCCTTTTCTACATAGGGAGTTCAAGACCAGCTTGGGCTAGAAGAAAGCCTGTATTAAAACAAGAGAGAGAAAGAGAAATAGAGACATAGACACAGAGACAGATAGGAGAGAGAGAGAGAGAGAGAGAGAGAGAGAGAGAGAGAGAGAAGAGAAAGGAAGAGATGGAGAGGGAAGAAAGGATCGTTTTGTCCCTTCTTATAGGACTGAAGGCTCCAAAAGGGCAGGAATTTGGAAGGTTTCTTAATATTATTCCATTTATGAATAAGTTATAAATAAGACTATGAATTATTGGTACAATCTAGGTTGGTGTCTATGTCTGCATAATGATACAATCATTGTTGCTCAGATGTTTTATGAAAAATGCATCATGTTCAGGGTAAGCCACTTGTATATGACAGAGAAAGTTTTCAGAATTTATGGGAATTGTGTCACCCATATGTTGTTAACTCAGGCTCCTCATTATATTAAGATACTCAAAACCTTGAATGATATATTGTTTTGACAGAACCCACTATGTTGATCCATAATCTGTTATAAATAGAGAGACAAAAGGAACATGAACTTAGAAAGAATAAAAAGCCAATACAATTTCTAATTGGTTTAAAATAAGCCAGTTTTGTCCCATGTTTTCCTGATATAAAGCCAAGTGATTTGCTCCAAACTGCCAAACAGATGGAAGCATGCATTTAGGCACAATTAAATATAAAAAAAATCTTCAGGATATATCATAATTACATGAACACCTGTGCTAGAGGTTTTCATGTTAGGGTACTGTAAGGATACTAACAGGAGATAAGATGTTTTGGTTGTTCATAACTGTCTTGAGAATGGAAGCCTAAATTATTGCACATAGATTTTAATATTAAAAATTATGGAGGCATTCTGCTGGTATTATCAGTGTTTTATTATCCGATGTAGTCACAACCCTCTTTATAGGGCCCTACTGAATGAATCTTGACAATAAAAACATTGCTCTGCCTGCAGTATAATAAATGTTATGTGTTAATAAACATTTATGCTACTTTTCTGTTTATATGGAACAAGGTGATTTACGTTTAAGATCCATATCTTGGATTGTTGCTGGCTCTGTAGCTGGGATCCCACTGTCTCTGATCCTGTGGACAGGAGGTGAATAGATGCAGAACCAAAGGACACAGGCTCTGGGAGGTTGTAAGCAATTTCGTTTATTAAACAAAAGACAGAGATTTTTATGTGTGTACTTTTTTGGCGGGCTCTGCTTCCAGCTGCAGTGGTGTTTCCCTGTTGTCTCTGGGTCTTACATCAGCAGTTGTCATCTTGGAGGTCAGGTTTCAGGCTCCTCTGGGTCAGGATATTACTGAGCATGTCAGAGCACTGTGTTTGCTTAAGGCATAGCCCAGTGCTTTCAGCCTTACTCGCCTCATTGGATGTTGAAAGTAGTAAAGTAAAACTATATTAGAAGATACAAACTCTAAAATTTGTTTAGTATAAAAGAGTAATAATGTTGCCACATTTCTGCCAATTTCTTTCAGATCTGTGGGAAAGGAGGAAACCTGGGTGAATGTGTAGGAAGCAAAAGAAGTCTGGATGTGTGTTACTAACAAAGACCAATCCCACAGACCCACAGGAATTGGCAAAGCCTTCTTTGAGTCCATGTGTGAGTGCTGGATGAGTAGGTAGAAAGCATGGACTGAAGCTTCCTCCTCTAAGACAGTTTACACCCAGAGACTAATTGTTTAAAGACATCTTCTACTGACACTAGCTAAATCTTTTTCCCTGTGCTATAGATGATAAATGTGCAGATGTTCTAGATTGTTGCATAATTGATGCTGCTCTTCAGAGCAAGCATGCCCACTTCTTCCCATCTTTTCTGTAGGTGTGTGTGTGTGCTTGTGCGTGTGTGTGTGTGTGTGTGTGTGTGTGTGTGTGTGTGTGTGTGTGTATTTTCTTAATTCCCTCATTTTCCCAGTTCTGTTTCCAGGACCAAGTAAGTCAGTAACAAAGGATAATTTGTCGTAAAATGTATTTCTTAATTATCAAAATATCTCAGAATTGGTAGCCATTTAAATACCTATTTTGTGACCATAGATTATCATTTTTATGGTACATGGTTTTCGATCTGAATAATTTTGTTGATTATTTAAAATAAAAAAATATTGAATGATGGTGTAGAAAAATGATACAGAACTTCTCTAATGTGAACATGTGGGATTCAAATCATAAAACTGAGAAAAATTAAAATATGTACATCACACTAATTTTCATCATAGAAAATAAGAGTCCACACTGTTTAAAATGTATTGAATGAATAAAATGAGGAAGGAAGACAAGAGTAGAGGAGAAAGGAAAGAAGGTAGAATGAGTAAAGGAGAGAGAAGGAGAGAGCATTGTAAAGAGGGAGGGCCAGGCTTAAAAAATATCTCCTCTGGAAGATAATTTTTCCTTGAACAAATTACACTTTAAAAATCAAAATGTCTCTCGACGCAAACCGATGTGCGAACCATGCTATAAAAGTTGCCTTAAATATAAGGCGAGCGCTTAACTGGCTGTTTGGAACCTGGAGCTTACACAGGATCACTTTGCTCAGCCTGTAAGGAGGGGACTGGACCTGCCTGTACTAAATCCACCAGGTTTAAATGAATCCCCAGGGGAGTCTTGGCCCTGGAGGAGATGAATAGAGAGGAGGGGCTGGGGGGAAGGTGGGAGCAGGGGCGGGAGTGGGGAGGACAGGGGAGCCCATGGCTGATGTGTAAAATTAAAACACAAATATAATAAATAACAAAAGAAAAGAAGAGAAAACAAATCAAAATGTCAGCCAGGTGGTGGTGGCACACGCCTTTAATCCCAGCACTTGGGAGGCAGAGCCAGGTGGATCTCTGTGAGTTCCAGGAAAGGCACAAAGCTACACAGAGAAACCCTGTTTCGAAAAACAAAACAACAACAAAAAATTTCCTGTTTTTTTTTTTTTCTGCATTTCAATCCAAATACATACATTCTGTTGTATTTTGGTTGAAGATATTGGTGCATGCTTTTTAACCATTTGGAGATTAATTTATTAAGGAAAATAAGAGCCCTCCAAAATTTCCATATTCTAATATTTCAATGTTTGATATAATTTACTTAGTAAAAGAGACTTTGAAGATTTTATTACTTTCTGGATCCTGAGTTAGAAGAATTATTCTGGACTGAGTGGGAGGAACTAATGAAATTACAAGTGTCTTTTAGAAAGTCAAATACATTGCAATGGTGATATAATGATAGGATGAAAGGATAGATTTTTGAGTCTACTCTTAAAGCGTAATGTGTTGTTTCTGTTTGTTTGTTTGTTTGTTCGAGACAGGGTTTCTCTGTGTAGCTTTGCACCTTTCCTGGAACTCACTCTGTAGCACAGGCAGGCCTTGAACTCACAGAGATCTGCCTACCTCTTCCTCCCAAGTGCTGGGATTAAAGGTGTTTGCCACAGCCACCTGGCTGAGTAACTTGTTTTAAACTACTATAGGTTTTCGTTTATTGATTCAAATTTAAAGTTAATTTTGTTATACTGTATGTATATTTCTCCTCTTGCTTAAGGCATTATGTTTGTACAGCTCATTTGAAATTGTAATGTATAGTTAAGATATATAGATCAATAGTCATCTAGGATAATAAAATTTATAGTCATGTTTAGTTTTTTTTTAGGTATACAAAGATATATTTCAGTTGGGTAGGTAATCTTCAAACACTTCAAAGACCTACAGAATATGACATTTAAAATGTTTTAAAAATTTAGACTTTTCTGGAATATGAGACATGTCTGCTCCTGGAAGTACCAATTACTTCAAGGAGAATGATAGGCATTGAATAAACTCATTATAGTGTTTGCTTTCTTTGTGGCAAAAGTTAGACACTAGGCAAAAAATAAACGCCCTTACATTGACTGATTAACAATATGCTGCTATGGATATGGCTCTGTGTAAATAAAATTCTGATTGGCCAGTGGCCAGGCAGGAAGTATAGGCGGGACAAGAGAGAAGAGAATTCTGGGAAGTAGAGGACTGGAGAGAGACACCGCCAGCCGCCGCCATGAAAAGCAACATGTAAAGACACTGGTAAGCCACAAGCCATGTGGCAAAGTATAGATAAACAGAAATGGGTTAATTTAAAATAAAAGAAGTAGATAACAAGAAGTCTGCCACGGCCATACAGTTTCTAAACAAATGTAAGTCTCTGTGTGCTTTCTTGGTTAGGTCTGAGCGACTGTGGGACTGGCGGGTGAGAGAGATTTGTCCTGACTGGGCCAGGCAGGAAAACTCTAACTACAAATGGCGCCCAACGTGGGGCGGCCCGAGGGAGTAGCGCCCAGGGAAGCAAAAAGGCGTGTGGTCGTGGTCGAACGCCTAGCTGAAGCGGCGTACCGCAGGCTCCGCCAACGGCCCTCCCTCCAGCCGAACAAATACAGTTTCTAAACAAATGTAAGTCTCTGTGTGCTTTCTTGGTTAGGTCTGAGCGACTGTGGGACTGGCGGGTGAGAAAGATTTGTCCTGACTGGGCCAGGCAGGAAAACTCTAACTACAATATGCTGTATAATCTAGACATGCAGGAGTATAGGAAGGTGACCACTGAACTTTTCAAGGTGAGATGGTCCTTCAGCTCGCTGCTTTGAAGAAGAAACTGACAGACACTCTACAGGACACAGAGAGAAGTGACTGAGAGACTCTAGGCCTATAGGCTGAAGAAGGATGCTCAAATGTTGCAGAGAAACTTTGGGTAACTGTCCAGGTAGGCAGCTGTCTCTGCCATTCTAAATTTTTGGAGTTGCTTGCAATGTACTTCTTATGTACTTAGACAATATTATATCCTTCTGGGGTCTTTGACATAGTTGAAGACTAGATAGTTACAGTTTTCCTTAATCATGATAAATTAGATATGAAACCTTGGTCTCACAAATATAGGATAAATACAATATTTTCTTTGAAAATGACAAATATAAGTAGACAGGACATTGTAACTATGATTCTTGCTTGATAACTGTTTTGTTGTATATACTTTTACTATGCTGAATTTAAATTCTTCCTTTATGATTATATAGAAAAGCAGAAGTGTGTGGTGGTATTGTGTTCCCCAAAATATTGTGCACCCTAATAAACATATCTGGGGTCAGAGACAGAACAGCTACAATATTAAACATAGAGGATAGGCTGTGGTAACACACACCTTAGTCCTAGAATTCCAGAGGCAGAAATCCATCTGTTCAAGGATATAGCCAAGCATGGTGACTCACACCTTTAATCCCAGAAAGCCAGCATTTAATCCCAGGGAGTGATGGTAGAAAACAGAAAGGTATATAAGCCATGAGGACCAGGAACTAGAGTTGGTTAAGCTTTTAGGCTTTTGAGCAACAGTTCAGCTGAGACCCATTCTGGATGAGGACTCAGAGGCTTCCAGTCTGAGGAAACAGGATCAGCTGAGGAACTGGCAAGGTGAGGTGGCTGTGGCTTGTTCTGCTTCTCTGATCTTCCAGCACTCACCCCAATACCTGCCTCAGGTTTGATTTTATGAATAAGTACCTTTCTCATTCATGCTACAGAAGTGCTGTGGGATGTTTTTCTGTATGCTATGAATATGTGTTGCTCTAATTGGTTAATAAATAAAGTTGCATTAGCCTATGGCAGGACAGGATGGAGTCAGGTGGGAAAAATCAAAGAGAAATAGTGGGAGGAGAAAGCAGAGTGAAGTAGATGCTGCTAGCAACTGCCAGGAGAAGCAAGATGGAAAGTACTCATAAGCCACAAGCCATGTGTCAAGGTATAGATTTATAGAAATGGGTTAAGATTTAAGAGCTAGCTAGCAAGAAGCCTGCCATGGCCATAGTGTGAAAATAATATAATCCTCTGTGTGTTTACTTGTGTCTGAGAGGCTGCAGGACTGGGCAGGACATAGGAAAACTTGCAACTGTACAATGGAAGTGCATATGAGACAGAGAGAGGATACTTGATGGTGGAGGAAGGACCACTGATTAGAGACTGCTTCTTAAAGCTGAAAAAGTCGAGAAAATAGAGGAGACTTCAGAAAAAAATGAATGTCTGTATTCTAATTTTGACTTAGTGAAAATTATATCAAACTTGAAACCTTATGAATTTCATGATAATAATTTTGTGTTATTTTAAACAACAAATTTACAATAACTCACTGAAGCAGCAACAGAAAACAATGTAGTGCCCAATAAGTACATGTGGATGCATGAAGAAACAAATTTTCTTTTTCTGTCTCACTCAGCTCTGCATTGTCCTCTTTGGGGTTTCTATTGCTGTGATGAATCACCACAACCCAAAGCAACTTGGTGAGAAAAGGGTTTATTTCATCTTACAATTTTCAGATTACACTCCATCATTTAGAGAGACCAGGATAAGAACTCAAGGTAAGAAGCTGCAGGCAGGAACTGATGGAAAGGCCATGGAGTGAAGCTTACTGGCTTGCTACCCATAGTTTTTCCACTCTGTTCTTTTTTTTCCAGTTTTTTTTTTAAATTCTTCTCTCATATATTACATCTGATCTGCACTTTCCCCTGCCTCCTCTACCCCAGTCTCTTCCTACTACCTTCCCATATCCCCAAGATCCAGTCTTCCACAGACTCCCCTCAGACATGATCAGGCCTTCCAAGGACATCAACCAAACAGGGCATAATGAGCTACAATAGTACCAGAAACATGCTATCACATCAAGGCTGGATGAGGCAACCTAGTAAGAGGAAAAGGGTTGCAAAAGTGGGCAAAAGACTCAGAGACAGCCCCTTCTCCCACAGCTAATAATCCCACAAGAACACCAAGCTACTCACCTATAACATATATTCAGAGGACCTAGGTCAGACCTCCTATAGGCTCCCTGTTCTTTGTAAGCAAACCCACTTCAGATTCAATCTTACACCTGTCAAAATGGTTAATCTCAATAACACAAAGGACAGTTCTTCCTGGAGGGGATGTGGAGAAAAAAGAACACTTCTCCACTGCAGATGGGAGTGCAAACTTGTACAGCCTCTTTGGAAATCAATATGGTGGTTCCTCTGAAATCTGGGAATCAATTTACTTCAAGACCCAGCGATACAACTCCTGAGCATAAACTCATAGGATACTCCATCCTATCACAAGGACACTTGCTCAACTATGTTCATGTCAGCTTTATTCATAGCAGCCAGAAAGTGGAAACAACCTAAATGCCCCTAAACTAAAAAATAGAAAAAGGAAATGTGGTAGGTTTATATCCTTCTGGATTTTTTCCCACAATCCAGGACCACCTGCCTGTTAGATTTCAAACTTGGGACATATGACTGAGGTAGCTCAAAGTGGACATGGCTTCCTGGTTCTCCCTACAGTCACTTAGTCCATACCTATTACAGGGACCTCCTAGTTGGTATATCCCACTCCCTACCCTAAACACTATATCCATGTGGCTAGGTTGCTTTTCCCTGTATAAAATCTAACCATTTTCATTGACAGCACTCTTTATACCATTGGGCCTCCTTGCTGTTGAACCTGGTTATCTTCTTACCCCACTCCCCACATGGCCCACCTCAGGTTCATGTACACTCTGAACTTTCCTGAGAGAGCTCTGCCTCTGGCTATGCTCCTATCTATCTATCTATATCTATCTATATCTATCTATATCTATCTATATCTCTATATATCTATATATATCTATATATATCTATATATATCTATCTATATCTATATCTATATCTATATCTATATCTATATCTATATCTATCTATATATATATATATATATAGTAAATTTTCTCCTCCACCATACCTAGGAGCATGTTTCTTCTATTTTTTTTTCTTTTTTATTTCATTTCTTTCATTCACTGCTCAAGGGTAGCACCTCCCACAGTAGGATGGGCCCTCACACATCTATCATTAATCAAGAACATGCCTTTCAGATTTGCCTACAGAACAACCTTCTAGCAGCATTTTTTTTTTTCAATTAAGAGTCTTCTTCCCAGATATGTTGAGATTTGTGTCAAGTTGACAAAACACTAGCCAGGAAACTAAGTAAGTTCATGTAATGGTGTAATGGAAAAACATTTCATAAACAACAATGTTTGAAATATCATCCCATTATAATTCCATTATAATATAGTAGTGAATTATTTCTATATTTACACAAATGGCAATTGTGCAGCATTAAATTGACTTGCTAATATAATAAAGTTTGAATATTGACTAGGTTTTAGAATGAAATAGATTATATTGTCAATGAAAATTTATATATAAATTAAATTTTTTAAAAAGGAAATTATTTCTAAAATATTTAAATGATAAATGACAGGACACAATATGGTAAAGAAATAAAATCTATAGTGTCATGATCTAGAAATGGCTCCATAATTTGGTTATGGATCCAGGCTATACTAAAAGAGTAGATTTTGAGGAATCAGCTAATGCCATATAATGATTCACTATAAGCAAAGGAGGTAGACAGGGTACAATGTACACATTCCCATTCCTGGGTTACTACATGTTAATAAATCTCAAATCTAGAAATACAGATGTGGCCTACAAGATATTATAGTGAGCTATTAAATATATCCATTGTGAGAAGACAGAGAAAGACTGATTTCATAGAAGCTTAAAAGAGCTAAAATCAATCAGAAATCATTAACATTTAGTGAATTATGTATAATTTCTACCATAACTACATAATTTCAACTACTAGGGCTTTTTAATAAATTTCAAATTGAGGGGTGGACATACATCTTAGGAGTGAAGTACACAGAGTTCTCTTTCTGAAAACCCGTGTTCAAGTCCCATCACCCTCATGAAGGCTTACAACTGTCTGAAATTATAGTATCTGAGCTTCTAATGTCATCTGGCCTCTATGGCAACCAGGCACATAGACATACATGCAGGCAAAACAGTATACACATAAAGTTTAAAAAACATATTTTTAAAAAGTTTCAAATCAAGAGGTTTTTTCCAATACTATTTTAATTATACCTGCTTCCTTATATTTCTGTATAGATTTTTACCATGTTTTTAACATTTTTTTCCACACCAAACAAAAAATCTGAAATTTGTAGAAGTACTACTAAGCAGATAAGATTTTTTAAAACTAATTTTTTCTTTAGAAATCTTGCCCTTCACTTGTTAAATTTGTTTATACTATATTTTTTTTTGCTATTTTAAATGAAATAGTTTTCTTTTTATATAAATTTTTAATACTATATATTTTGATCATGTTTTATCCCCTCTCCCAATTCCTTCAAGATGCTTCCCATGTCCCTCCAAAAATGTCATTGAATTCATTTTGTATTGCACAATTTTGTATACTCAGTGAGACAGTTGTAGAAAACTAATTTCACTTGTAAGCAGTTACCATTTGGAGACAGCTTCTGATTAAGGGATGTAGGTTTGTGTCCACTGCCCCTGTCAATGATGGGTCAAATCTTACTGAGACCTTTATAGATACTTTGTGTGCTGCCAAATACTCTGCAAGTTCACATGTGCACTGGTCTTGCTCTGTTTAGAAAGCCTTGTTTCTTTGTTGTCACCCATCTTCTCAGGCTCTTACATTTTTTGTATCTCCACCTCCACAGTGTTCCCTGAGCCCTGGGAGGAGAGATTTGATGAAGACATCTCATTTAGGACTGAGTGTTCCAAGCTCTGTCACTCTCTGCATATTGTCCACTTGTGGGTCTTTGTGTTTGTTCCCATCTACTGCAGAAGAAAGCTATTTTGATGATGGCTGGGCAAGACATTGATCTATGAATATAGCAGAATGTCATTAAGAGTTATTTTATTAAACAAAGATGACTAGACTGCTACTCACAACTCCAGGGAGGCTACCTAGAAAACATGACCCTAAGAATGACAGAGAAATGGATGAGATCTACATGAATAACCTGGACATGAGTAAGGCTAATGAAGGGCAAGGTTTCAGGGAAAGAGTGCTTACGGGATCAGGAGATCCCAGCTGGATCAAGAACAGAAAGGGAAAACAAGGAATAACAGACCATGATAAATGAAGACCACATGAGAACAGGAAGAAGCTAAGTGCTAGAGAGGTCCTCTGAAATCCACAATGATACCTCCACTGTAGACTACTGACAATGGTCAAGAGAAAGCATGAACTGACCTAGTCTGGTGATCAGATGGCCAAACACCCTAACTGTCATGCAGAACTATCATCTAATAACTGATGGAAGTGGATACAGAGATCCTTGGCCAGGCCCCAGGTGGAGCTCCAGGAGTCCAATTGTCAAGAAAGAGAAGGGATTATATGAGCAAAATTTGCTGAGCCCAAGATTGGAAAAAGCACAGGGACAAATAGCCAAACTAATGGAAACACATGAATTATGAAACAAAAGCTATGGAGCCCCCAACTGGATCAGGCCTTCTGGATAAGTGAGACAAATGAATAGCTTGAACTGTTTCGGAGACACTCAGGCAGTGGGACTGGGACCTGTCCTTAGTGCATGAGCTGGCTGTTCGGAACCTGGGGCTTCTGTGGGGACACTTTGCTCAGCCTGGAAGGGGGGGTCTGGACTTGCCTGTACTGAACCTACCAGGTTGAGCTGAATCCCCAGGAAAGTCTTTGCCCTGGAAGATATGGGAATGGGGGGAGGGCCTGAGGAGAAGACAGGGGTGGGGGCAGAAGTGGGGAGGACAGGGGAACCCATGGCTGATATGTAAAATTAAAGCACAAATTTCCGTATAAAAACTAAAATTTGAAATAAAAAAAAAAAAAAACACTTAAAAAAAAGAGTCATTTTATTGCTACATTCCTTTGGTTTTCTCCTAAGTCTATGGCTTGTTTCTTTCTTTCTTTCTTCCTTTCTTTCTTTCTTTCTTTCTTTCTTTCTTTCTTTCTTTCTTTCTTTCTTCTTTCCTTCCTTCCTTCCTTCCTTCCTTCCTTCCTTCCTTCCTTTCTTTCTTTATTTTGTTTTTTAAGACAGAGTTTCTCTGTGTCACTTTGGAGTCTGTCCTGGAACTACTTCTGCAGACCAGGCTAGCTTCAAACTCACAGAGATCCACCTGCCTCAGCCTCCTTTTGTGTTGGGATTAAAGGCATGCACCACCACCAACCAGCTTGTTTTAATTTCTCTTACTTGTACAAGTGTGCAGCTATGTGTGTATATGTACATATGAGTCCAGTTTCTGGCAGAGGCCAAAAGAGTGTAGTAGATCCCATATAGATAGGTTGTTGGGAGCCATCCAGCATAGATGCTGAGAACCTAACTCAGGTCCTCTTCAAGAACAGTATGAGGTCTTAACTGTTGAGCTGTCACTCCAGCCCCAAAACATGCATTAAAAAAAAAAACTTTAAGAGTATAAAGTGGGAAAATAATTTTTATATATTAATTTAACTTGGTAATGTTAAACTTGCACATTCTTTAATAATTTCAATCTTGATTTTATACTACAGGTAGTATTTGTACAAAATGTTCTATAAAAAGAGGAGCCAAAAGTAAAAGGAGGAAACTATCAAATCACTAATAGAAAGAATCAAGAAATTGTAATACAGACATGTATAGTGCACTATTATTCAACAAATAAAACAATTCAGGTATAGTAATATACATTGCTTTCTATAAGTCCAAATTACTAAATCACAGACTAAATTCACAGAATATGATTATATTTTTGTGTTTGAATGTAGCCACTGAAAAAAAACCTACATTTTTATAGGAAAATTGAAAATTAGATAACACTATAACAAATTGTGATATATGCAATTGAAGATGGTAGATGTCTTAGTTTAAGTTACTGTTGTTAGAATAAGATACCATGATCAAAAGTAATTTAGGGAGGAAAGGCTTTATTTTGTTTCTACTTCCAAATCCATAGTCCACCACACTACACACACACACACACACACGTGACCACAATTTAAAAAAGAGGATAGGAAATTGAAAGAGCATATGAGAGGGTTTGAAGGGAGGAAAGAGAAGGGGAAGATGATGCAATTATATAATAATCAGAAAATAAAAATTTTATTAAAAAAATTAAGCATTAATACAATTAAGAAAGAATATAATAAAAATTATTGAGAGATAAAGCAGAGCATGAAAGAAAGAGTGAGAGCCAGAGAAAGAGGTTATTGGGAAATTTGAAGTATCTTTTGCTTAAGAAAATGTATCTAAGATATAGAACATGAAGTATTCCTATAAATATTTATCACATCAAGAGGATTAAAGAGAATATTAACTCTGGGAAAAGATCAAAATGAGATGATAAAATGATAGAAAGAAATGAGGAGTTAGATTTCATTATAAAAATTTGAGGACTGGCAACATTATAAACAGGCTATTCAAATTAGGAACAGCTATAGATGATCAGAAATTTATCATAAAACTTAGTGATAGAGAAAAAATATTTCAGAAAACATTCAGACTATAAAAGAAACAGAAAAAATTCTTGGCAACTAGATTAATGTTTATAAAAATTATATATATATATGCATATATATATGCATATATATATATATATATATATATATATATATATATATATATATATATATATATATATATATATATATATATAAAGATAGAAAAGGGAGGGTCCATTAACAGAATTATAATGTACTGAAAACAATCTTGCATAAGAAACTATTTATTTATTTATTGCTCCAGTTTTCCATTGCCTCACTAGTCTGTTGAGACTGCACTTGTGCTCCATAGTTATTGCCTCATCCAACAACTTTGGCTGCCTTACCTTCCTCTCAGTAGTAGTTGAGTAGTTTTTGTTTTTCAACATGACTACAACTAGAGTCACCTGGAAAGAGATAATCTTGATTGAAGTATTGCCTCCATGAAATTGGCATGTGGGGAATTTTCTTTATCAATGACTGATGTGGTTGAGAATTTCAGATCTAATCACATCAGGCTCACTAAGTTTTGTCCATCTATTTCTAGACTCATTTTAAGCACCATGTGATACACTGTCCAGTATGTGTATCAATGAGCTGAATGAAACAAATCATGGCAGTGAATTTTAGGCAATGTTAAGCGAATATTGACCAGTGAGAGAAAGTATTAGACTATTCTAATTTTATTTCTGTTTGTTGTTAAGATAAATGCCATATCCAAAACTAACTCGATGAGGTAAGGGTTTATTTTAGGGTGTAGTTTAGAACCCATCATATAGAGATGCCAAGTCAAGATCTCAAGGCAGTAACCAGGAGGCAGTAACTGAAGCAGAGATGATAGAGGAGAGCTGCTTACTAGCTTGCTTCCTCTGACTTGCTCAGCTTGTTTGTTTATAGGCCAGTATCACCTGTCCAGGAGTGGTACATTGAACAATTGACAGGTACCTCCCACATCAACCATTAGTAGAAAAAAAATGCCCCACAGGCCAATATCATGGAGACAGTACCTCAACTGAGGTTTCCTCTTCCCAGATGACTCTTGTAATAGAATATTTGTTTACACTGTGTGAAGATGTATCACTGTTATTGATTTAATAAAGGGCTGAATGCCCAATAACTAGTCAGGAGAGGTATGCAGGATTTCCAGGGAGAGAGAGGAAGAGGAGGAAGAATCTAGGCATGTGGATTATGTCAGGAAGACACTGAAGAGGTCAGACATATAATACAGAATAAAGGTAACTGAGGTACATGGTAGAATGCAGGTAAGTAGATATAAATTAATTAAGTTATAAGATCTAGTTAGAAAAACCCCTAAGCTAAGGCCAAACTTCCATAACTAATAATAAGTCCTTGTGTCATTATTTGGGGGCTGTCAGTCCCAATGAGAAAGCTTGGTACAGATTCTAGCTGTTTTAAAAACAAACAAACAAGCAAACAAACAACAACAATAAACAGCACAATGGGAGAAGACACCTAACAAAAAGTTTCAACTTTTTTCACCAAAGGTATGATGATTTCATTAATCTTAATGTTATATTCTTCCTATGTTGAAGCAAACATGTGCATTCTTTTATGCTTTATGGGTGTTTAGGCATTTGGGTCACATATAGCTCCATGATAAATTCTAAACTTCATTATGAAAAGAGGACCATCTTTGTTTGTTTTCTGTTTGTATTCTTTTTTAAAAAATCACCTTTGTTGTACTAATGTAACAATCTTTCATATTTGTGTACTCCATGGAATGGATTAAACTGATGGCATCACAATGCTAGACAAGAATTCTACTGAAGTCCTGAAATTTATTTTTATACACCATCTTGGAAAATATCTCTCTTATGAAAAACTTATTACTTTCTCCAATCCCCAGTCAATGGAATACATCACATTTCTTTGTGCTTCTGTGAATTTTGATATCATATATATTTCCTTTAAGTGAAAAACAACTACAATTATCCTTCAGCTCTTCATAGACATAAAACATCTTTTACATCATTTGTCTTCAAAACTCTCAAAAAAAATCGTGGAAGGACCTGGATTTTAGCCATAATTATTTTGTATCCTTTGACATTTCAAATGACATATCAATAAATTGAGAGTAACTCCTGCTTACTGTTCACTAAGTGCTATTAACATTATATTATCAATTCAACCTGCTAATATAGAGGAGGGACATTATCAAGGTCCTGTGGCATAGGGCTAGAGAAATGCCATATCCCTATCGTAGGACAATGAAGGTGAATTGCTTGTCTGCTGTGAGAAAATTGCTTCTAATGGACCTAATGTATAAGCATGGAGAAAAAGGCATTTACCAGATCAATAGCTTGCACATCATGTAGCAGGTTACGTGCTAATTTGCTCAGTAAATAAAGCCACAACTGATGTTGCAGCTGCAGTTCAAGTCACTACTTGTTAATGTTCCCAGTAACTCATTGTCATTCCAGAAGGGCTATAAGCTTTCTGCACAGACCAAGGAGAAGAATTATATGAGGATGTAGTAGGAATGACCACCTCTACGTCTTCTGCATCTTTATGGTGTCACTAATTGCTGTTAGTCCTCCTCCACCAAATGCAGTATTGCTTTAGATTTATGTTCCCTAGACTGACTCAGTTCTAATGGCTTTATTCACTGTAACAGCTCACAATTCACAGGTCAGAGAAACAAGTACGTCTATTTTAAGTCTTCTGAAAATGGAAATCCACAGAACAGATGTAGACACACACCGGATTCACTTGGAGACATACCTGACTTAAAACTTCATATATCATTTGACCTTTTTAAGGCCTTCCTCTCACAGAATGGTCACAGAGATACTTCCGGGTTTCCAGAATTAACACTCATTCACAACTAGTGCCAGTAGTCCCTGAAAGTTAGATTATCATGTTTTTATCCATTCAACCACAGCTTGGTAAATGGTAGAATGCACAGTTACTCTTGAGCAAAAACAGCAGAGTATTTAGCAACGTAATCATTCAGCTGTGTTGTATGGTCTGCTATTGAGGGAACTGAGGTTCCTGTTCATGTAATAGATAGAAGGTCTGTACACTGGCTCAAGTCAGATTCTAGGTCTGTACACTGGCTCAAGTCTGATAACTAATTAAGGGGCTATGACATGCTCTTTTATTGTTTATTTTAAACTGTCACTTTGACCTGAAAAATCTCCTGCTTATATAGATACAGAAAGAAGTTAGTTAGCATCCAATGTGCTCCACTTCAAAAGCACCATTGTTAACTAGCAAGTGTAATTTGGGGGGGGGGGGTAAGGTTGTTTGGATTGTTCTTGACTACCATTTAGATATAACAGCCCATTTCATTTTGATTTTAGTAGCTGAATGCTACATTTGTGTGCTGACACCTGGGTGCAACTTTTCCTAATTATGTTTACTTTTTTCAGTTGAGTGATATGGTTTCCACTGTAAGGTATGGCATACAGAGAAAAAAATCCTGGAACTCTTATATGATGCTGGGTTTCCCTATAAATGTATTGCTCACAGAATTGGTAAAGCATATGTCTGTGGTTCCCAATGTGAGATTTTAAGTGCTAAATTCATTATACCAGTCCAGTTTTAAAAAGCTTGTGAGCCATTTTGATTACATTAAATTGAAGGAGATTGGATACATCAAACTTTTTGCTAGTCAGTCTTCTGTCGAGTCATGTTTTGAGCAAAAAAATCAAAGATTCAGTACAATTTCTGACTCCCTGAGGTGCAATTATAAATGTCAAATTTCAGCTTAATTGGCCATTATCAATAAATTCTGACTGCTTCAGTTTCATTTTCTGTCACCATTATATCATATTTAAAAAATCTATTGTTCCTTCATGCCTCAGATTTATACTTAATATAAACTAAAAAATAGAAGCAGTTGTTAAGGCATGTAGGCTATTTCCTGAGTTTTTTCTGTTTTTATACTTTAAGTGCTTTCTGGAATTTAAATCTAGATATTTTTTCTAAGAGGAAAGAGTGGCAGAAAGAATAGGTACTGAGGATTCCATTTTTCTCACATGGCAGTTTTCTTAGAGGAGACAATTTCCATCCTTTCAGGGAATGCATGGTCAATACAAGAAGATGGTGTATAGGCTGATATTCTTGTGTGGGGAGGCTGGATTCACTATACATTTGGATGTTTTAATACTGGATATGCTTGGAAGACTTATTTCAACTGGGAGTGAAATAGCTAGCTATATTCAGTGAGGTTAGTATTTCCATCATTGCAGAGTTTGGGAAAGGGAAATATTACTATATTGAAACTTCAGAAATAATAAACTAGAATTATTCATCCACTAATATTATCCTTCATAAATTAAAGAAAAAGAAAGTATTTAAAAACTAAATAAACTTTGGGAGAAATTGTTGCTGGTAGACTTGTAAGAAATATTGAAAAAGTTATTTTAAAAATCATATTTTAAAATATTGTCTAAAACATATTTAAACACTAAAAGATTAATTTGTACGGCGCCTTTAATGTTGTCAGTATGACAGGATCTAGAACTGCCTATGAGACAAACCTCTGGATACATCTTGAGCTAAAGTGGGAGAACACATCCTCACTATGGGTGGTACCATTCACAGGCTGAGATCCTGGAATAAATGAAAAGGTAAAATTAAGCTGAGCAACAGCATTTCTCTTTCTTGAAAGCAGGTACAATGTGATCAGCTACCTTCAGCTACTGCTGGCATAACAGTGCTTCCCTGATTGACTGGACTCTCAAACTAGGAGCCAAGTAGTCCCTTTGTTCATAAAATTAGTAAGTGAAGCTCAGACCATGGACAATTGAAAGAGGAAAAGGAGACATAATATAAACTAGAACAGAGAGAAATCAAATTAGAAACAGGTATATATTGGGAAAAAATGTCAAACTGGATATGGAGGTGTATTCCCTCAATCCCAGCACTTGTGGGGCAGAGAGACAGGTATCTGTGAATTACCATATGTTTCAGGCCACTCAGGCCTACATAGTAAGAAGCTCTTTTAAAGCAAACAAAGAAACATAAACAGGAAAGCTACCAATGAAGTTAAAATCTGGCTATTTGTACAGGTGAGATGACTAATTAGAAAAATAAACAAACAAACAAAAAACCTCCTGCAGACTACTAAATTCATGCCTGAAAACCCAAACAAACAAACAAATAACTCCTGCAGACCACTAAGTCCACGTCTGAAAACCTAAATTTAGCCTGGAAGATGAAGACTAGAAAGAACTAATGATACAGAGCTGACCTCTGATTCTATATGCATGCATATATAACTGCCATCAGACATGTATACAAACACACACACACACACACACACACACACACACACACACACACAGACACACACACACACACACACACACTGAATTCAGATTTTGAAAGAGGCAAATAACAAGTAACAAATTTAAAAGTTGTCATTTCTTTTAATCCCCAAACAAATCTATAAGATTTGAAATGAATTAGAGGGACATTATAAATAATTTTGTCACCCAAGTTTGGTAATTTAGGCAATTTTTGTCAAATACACAAAATGCTGAATCTCATTAAAAGAGAAACAACCTAAAAGTGATGAAAGGTCTGTATCTAAAATGGGAATTCCAATCAATAATTAACAACCTTCCAAAGCAGATAATACCCATTGTCGATGGATGCTTCGTAAATCCCACCAAACAGTTAAAGAATAATAATACACATCTTCTAAAAGCTCTACTTCAAATAAGGGTATAAGTAATAGTCCCTACATGAGGTTGGTATGGTTTCGTTCTAGTACATGTTGTATTTATTTACTACTTTTATCTACTGCCCTCTTTTTTTTTTAAGTTTTAAAGATTGAAGCCATGGCCATGTATATTTTAGGCAAATGTTCAGTTAGTGATCTATAACAACAGATCTTTTTTTTTTCCTTCAGTCCTTCTTTCTTTCCTTCCTCCCTCCCTCGCTCCCTCCCTCCCTCCCTCCCTCCCTCCCTCCCTCCTTTCTTTCTTTCTTTCTTTCTTTCTTTCTTTGTAAGTTTATTTACCTATTCATATTTTGAGGCAGGTTTCCAAACTCTTGATATTCTTTTTCAGTAGCTAGAAATATAGGACTGCACCAGTAGGCCTGGCTCGTAAGTAATTTTTGAAAAGAATAATGTTACTCATTAAATCAATATGATTACATAGTTAAAATATATTAGCAGGAAATACCAGCCTCCAACTCTGCAATGATAGTTTTATTCAAATGATCTGAACATTTATTTTTCTTGTTCGATTTTAATATGTAATATTTTAATAATTCATTGATAATTTCATACAAAGTATTTTGATCATATTCATCTCCTGCCTTCATCTTCACTCAATTTCTTCCTAGATCCAAATTCACCTTTTCACACATTCTTTTTTGCCCTTTCTTATCTACAACACAGACACACACATAGACACAGACACACACAGCTAAGCAATTAGTGTCTTGTGTAGCCAAGGCTGGATTCATATATATTCCAATGCTTTGCCCCAGAACATGGAATGTCAGAAGTACAAGTGTGGGCCATTGTGCTATATATGTACCTTTACATTAAAAACACATTCATAGTTATTTAAGTTTATAGTAAGTTTTGAGATTAGTGGTCTTCTAACAATGCTTTTGTATATCAAGATTGTTTTGTATATTTTAGATTCTTTGTATTTCTACAGGAATTTAATGAATATCATGATAATTTATTCAAGAAAGTTTTGTTTGATTTGAAGAAATATTTTATTGAATTTGTAAACTAATATGTACACCTTGTCATTAAATTATTAATAATTACAGCTATGAATCTGAGATTTAATTCAGTTTTCCTAGATCATCTAAAATTTTTTTCCAAATGGTCTCTAGTTACTAAAATATAAATTGTGTAGTCCTTTGGCCAGGTTTATTCTGTGTATTACACTGCTTAATATTATTAGAATTAGAAATTTTTTAGATTGAGAGTTCAAATGCAGCATAGATATAGTTTAGCTAGTCATATTATCAATAAATAAATTTGTACATATACTGATCTATACATAGCAAACTAAATTCTATAATAAGAAATCTTTTAAGAAATTAGAATTCTAGTTTTTAAGAAGTTTTGTCTTCCCCAACAATTAACAACATTACAAATATTTACTCAGCATAATTTCTTTAGTGATAACATAGCCTAATTCAAAAAACATTTCATGCAAAGGAAAATATGTTTCCATTCTTAATTTTTTCTTCTGCATCTCTTATTTATTTAGTTGATGAGGACAAGACTTTGTATAACATTTTTCTAATGAGATAATTTCAATTTTCTTAATTAAATTTTGTCTTTCCTACACAAATATCTAAGGTATTTCAATATATAGTGAAGATAGCCTACTTGTTATTCAAGAAAATGAATAGGTTTAATTTAAAAGCTAAATTTATGCATACACTAGGAATTTTTTGTATAAAGAGAAATGATGTGTAAATATGGTATTTCCAAGTGAGAAGGTTTGATCTCCAACATACATTTGAGCTCTGCTTGAATAATTAGGAAAGTGATGGACTCCTATGGCAGAATTAAATGACAAAACAGTCTTGGTAGCACTCAGGGGTTAACTGTTGATAACAAGCCAGAAATGATTATTATTCTGTTTAACGACATTTTAAGAAAACATACTCTAAATTGCATTTGGATCAACAAAGCCCATTTTATTCAATTCTAAATTTCCTATTTCCTTTGAGGACCAGAAATGTATTTTACTTTCCCTACAGTGTTGCTGCTAAACAGTTTTTAATTGCCTGAAAGCAGAAAGCAAATCCAATAAGAAAACAACAAGAAATTATGTCCTTATCTCTGATGGCCCTGACGAAGAATGGCTAAGCTCCTACCACCCCCAAGTTAGATGTTTTCCTTCATATTCCAAGTGTTTTGGATGTTTGATGTTAATGCTACTGATTTATCTCCTTTCTGAAAAATAGATTAAAGGCTATAATGCTATGTGAATTAATTATTTAATACATTTGTGGGTTGGACGATTTCAATTTAAGAAATAAAGTTAAATGTTAATGAGGGACTAAGTTTATGATTTGATGGCTTATGATGATTAAATATGTTTCCCAGAAAAAAATTGAGAATTAATGCTGCATTAGGTTTGAAGACCTCCAGATTCAAGATACATTGGGATATTTGTTTCATATCACATTTTTGTTATTGGAGTAGAAGTTACTTGGTGTATCTTCTTAAATAGGTCCATATTGCTCCTTCTATCCAGATACATTCACAGAAGTGGAAAAGTAGACCTAGGACAGAACCAAACACGACTGGAGGGGAAAAAGTCACTGTGATGATGCCTAACGATATTCTGCTGTACTTATAGATTGGTGCCTAGCCCAAATGTCATCAGAGTGGTTTCATTCAGCCTGTTATGAAATCAGAAGCAGATCCACAGCTAAACATTAGGCAGAGCTCAGAAAGTCTTACAGAACTGGGGGAGGAAGGATTATAGAAGCCAGAGGGCTCAAGAACACCACAAAATCCCCCCCACCGAATCTACTAGCCTGGACTCATAGGGACTCACAGAGGCTGAACCACCAACCAGGGAGCCTGCATGGGATTACCCTAAGCACTCTACATTTATGTTACAGCTGTGTAGCTTCGTCCTCTTGTGGCACTCCTAACAAGTGAGCAGAAGATGTCTTCTGACTCTTTTACTCATTTGGGGGACCCTACTCCTCATTCTGAATTGCCTTGGATAGCATTACTATATAGGGTGGTACTTAGTCTTACTGTAACTTGATATGCTAAGCTTCGTTGATATCCATGAACAGAAATGGAGTAAGAGTGGATTGGGAGATGGGAACAGATGGGGCAGTGTGGAGAGGGAATGAGAGGGGGATCTGCAGCCAGGATGTGCAATAAATAAATAAACAAATAAATGAATATATAAATAATAGACGATAGATAGCTACTTAAATGAGTGAATAAATAATTATGGTATTTACACTTTTATTTAACATGAAATAGTAGTGAAAATGTGAGTATAACATTTTAAAGTAAAAGCATATTACCCCAATTATTATGACAGTATAAATTTAAGTTGTTCTTGTTTATTAAAAGAAGTTCCAAAATACTGGAATTGAAAGACTGCTAATTCAGTTTGATTTTTTTGTTACATTTTATGTAATTTTTTTAAGTATTTTTTCTATTAAACCTGCTGAGTTATTGAGAAAAAATTGGTGGATTAAAAACATATCACAACTATAAAAACTATAGTAATCAGAAAAGCAGTTTGTGGGCACAGCATAAAGCATACATATAGATTAAGAATAGAACAACAGAATAGAAAACCTAAAAATATACCCACATATATTTGATCAAATACCATTGACTAAAATTACAAATATTATATGATGAGAAAAGAAATATTACTCCCACAAACAACCTTGTTCAAAATGGAAATCCATATATGAAATAGTGAAGTTTTATGTTTATTTGTGCCTTACAGAAAATCATCTCAATTTCAAATAAACACATAAATTTTGACCATAAACTATAAAACTCAGGAGTTTTCTCTATAGTATCAACCAGCAATAAATGAATATACTGACAATCTTTCCAATACCAACTTGCGTTAGGAAATGAGTTCTAAATATTTCACTTATTTAGCTATCAAAATAATTCCATAGGTAAAGCTTATATTGAAATTTCTGCTTTGTCTTTCTCTGTGTTTCTCTCTTTTCTCTCATTTTAACTACACTGAAACATAAAGTATCTATAGGAATTAATATTAGGGCTTTAATTTTGCCATATTGTAGTTTAGCTTATGACTTGTTTTACAAATCATAAATAATTTGGCATATTAATTCTTTAATTAATTTTTATTTAGTTGTTGACAGAAGTAAATTTTTAAAAATTTATACAAATATATGGATATTTACATAATGAATTACTATAATATTGCAGAAAAATGTAAATTAGAGTTAAATTTTATTATAAAAATCTGTATCTCCAAGTTCATGAATATTTTTGAATTCAGCACATACCTATTAATAAAATTTAACATTTTCCAGATTTTGAATTTTAACTTGTCATAAGGTATGTTATACCTATCCTAAAAATTATATTTAAAATATATACTGACACCCAACCCAATGGATATTAAGAAAAATACAGTCATGGTAGGTCACATATTAATGATATTTACCGAACATTTAATGATAGTGTGGAAGAAGGATGGGATGAAAAGATAGCTCAGAGGTTAAGAGTGATTTCTGCTCTCCCAGAAGACAAAACTTCAGTCCCTGCACACATATCAGATGTCCACAGCTATTTAAAACTATACATTTAGGGTTTCAAACACCTCTTCTGGCCTCTAGTACATCTTAGCATGAGGAGATTATGTAACTTTAGGAACTGAACTTGATGAAAACCATACTTTGAACAATGTGTTTGGTCCATTTTTAAATTAAATTGTTCATTTCTTGCTGTCCAATTGTAGGAGTTAACAATAGAAACTCTTAATAAATAATTTGCAAATGTATCTACCATTTCTAAAGGTTCTTTCATTGATTTTTTTGGTTTTTCAAGATGGGGTTTCACTGTGCAACAGCTTTGGCTGTCCTGGAATTAGCTCTGTAGACCAGCCTGGCCTCAAACAAACAGAGATCTGCCTTCCTCTGCCTCCCAAATGCTGTGATTAAAGGCATGAGCCCTCCACCCAACTGAAGCCAGCAAATTTGAGACAAACAGCTTGGTTCTCATTTCTTAAAGTCACTAGGGTCAATCAAAATGCTTCTGTATGAATTTTAGTGGTATTTTATTTATGTAAAAAATAACATTTAGCTGTATATTTCTATATTTATTATTTGGAGTTTTATGATTGATTTTTACATTTTTAAAGCATTAACTTTTATTAATTATATTTTAATATGTTACATGACAGGCAGTATTTTCATTTGAGTATATAATGTACTTTGAGCATACAGCCTGTGCCTGCCACCCTCTCTTTCTCACCCATCCCTACTCCCATTAGATTTCTTTATCCCATAGAATATTTCACTTCTACTTTCATCTCTCTCCCTCTCTCTCTCTCTCTCTCTCTCTCTCTCTCTCTCTCTCTCTCTCTCTCTCTCTCTCTCTCTCCCCTCACACACATACATGGACATGAATGCTGTGGATATCGCTCTGTGTAAATAAAGTTCTGATTGGCCAGTGGCCAGGCAGGAAGTATAGGCAGGACAAGAGAGAAGAGAATTCTGGGAAGTAGAAGGCTGGGGAGAGACACCGCCAGCCGCTGCCATGAGAAGCAACATGTAAAGACACCGGTAAGCCACAAGCCATGTGGCAAAGTATAGACTAACAGAAATGGGTTAATTTAAGATAGAAGAAGCAGATAACAAGAAGCCTGCCACAGCCATACAGTTTGTAAACTATGTAAGTTTCTGTGTGCTTTCTTGGTTGGGTCTGAGCGATTGTGGGACTGGCGGGTAAGAGAGATTTGTCCTGACTGGGCCAGGCAGGAAAATTCTAACTACACATGAACATACATGTTTTTATACTATATGTGAATATATGAATATATATATTGTAACTGACAAATGAGAGAAAACATAATATTTGTCTTTCTGAGACTGACTCAATTCATTTAATTTCTACTTTATTTTAAAACAAATTATAACAAGCCTGTATCTTGCTTTTTGATGAGACATGTAGTTCATGATACTTACATTTCAATTAATAAGCATGGAGTAATTTTTGTTTATGTCTTCTTCAATTAATTTCAGCAACATATTAAGTTTTTACTGTACAGGTGTTTTGCCTCTTTGGTTAACCCCATTTCTAAGAATTTTGTTGTTTTTAATGGTATTGTAATTATGATCACTGTTAATGTCCTACTAATTGGTTTTATTTGTTAACTTTATGTCTTTATGAATTAACTTTGTTATTTGTTAACTTTATGCATTTATCTATTATACTGTGTATGAAATTTTCATGAAATTTAGGATATCTGTATATGAAGTTATATCATAGCTGAGGAGATATGATTGATCCTTTCAAACTTGGATACTATTCATTTAATGTATTGGCTGATTTTCTTTGATAGGATTCTCAGTACTATTTTGAAGGAAAAGTGAGATTTGGAATTTGTGTACTTTTACTGATATAAGACAAAAATTATCCATAATTGTGCTCAATATTAGCCATACTCTATTCTAAATGGCATTTATCATATTAATATGATTTTCTTGTGTTATCTGAAGATATTTTGATTAATGGCCCATATTATGGTGAGGTGATTTCTGTCTTTTGTTAACTGTGGGTTTTTTTTCATCAGGAAATGGTGTTAAACTTTGTCAAATGCTTCCTAGTATTTGAATTTTGTGTTTCATTCTGTAACTGTGGTGTATTATATTGAATGTTTTATCCAATAAGTTGTTAAGTGTGAGCCTCTTAATGTGCTACTACAATTGATTTCCTCTCAGTCAGCAGAAGATTGTTTCATATGTATTAATCAGTCAGATATATTTTAGATTTAGGTTAGTATCTTTTTCTTGATTCCATATGGAAGCAATACTAACCTCAGAAATTAATTTTAAGATTGTTACCTCCCCCCTCATTTTTAGGACAAATTAGAGCTGGAATCACTATAGTTCTTAATGGTTTGGTAAAGCAGAATTCTGGGGTGATAGTGGAGGATGGGAAGTTTTTTATTACTGGTTAAATTTCCAAGGTGGGATACATTTGTTCAGTTTTTCTAAACAGTTGTTATACAGTCTTTTAAAGTTGTATGCCTTTAGGAATTTATTCATTTCTTCAGGGATACATGCACTGTTGACAGTTCATTATTCACAGCACTTGGTTATTATTCTTTTTTTTAACTTCTTTTACACTACTTGAAGTGTCTCTGATTCCATTCATGATTTTAATTTTGAGTGTTTTTCCTTTTTTCATTTTTTACATTCATTTTAATGAGAATGTCACATAGTAATACTATGTTTAAATCATTTCCCCTCACCCTATGTCTCACCATTCCCTCTGAATTTCAAGACCTTTTCCTTATTAATCATTACTGTCTCACAATATGTGTATATAAATACAACCTGCAAAGTTCATTTTGTGTTGTTCATATCTATAAACAACTGACCACTTAGGACTATAAAACCTTTCAGGAAGGCTCATCCCTGGAGAAGACTGATTCTCCCCCCCCCCCCCCCCCCCCCCCCCGCCCCTTGGCAGCCATCCATAATGCAGTATCAGCTGGTGTTATTGTACAGGTTATGTTTAGAAGACCATAGTTATAATATTTCATGAGTGCAATACACTGTCTTGTAAAGAACACACTGTCTTGATTCTTTAAAGGTTTCCAATTAGTTTGTGTTTTCTAACTCTTAGTTTCAATGATTCATCTGTCAGTCTTATTCATTTCTCCTATAATCTTAATATTCTTCTTTATGATAATTTTGAGTTTATCTTTATCGTTTCCTAGTTACTTTGAGAGTAATATCATTTTTATTTCAATTTTAGTTCTCAGAATGTGGCTAATGTAGTCTAGACTTGTTTGAAACTTGAAATATAGCTTAGTGTTAACTTCTGATTTTTCTGCCTCAACCTACCATTTGCTGGGATACGAGCTGTGCATAACCATGACTAATATAGGTACCGGATGCTAATAAATTTTCTCATAGTGTTATTTTTTTATTTTTTTCATGTTTCACTTTTGTGTTTTAATTTTCTTCTGAAAAGTTTTTCTGTTTAGTTCTATAGTCCATTTTTTAATTGGACTGTTGGGAAATTTGATGTCTAATTTCTTGAGTTCTTTATATCTTCTGCATATCAGACCTCTGTCAGATGTGGGGTTGGTGAAGACCTTTTCCCATTCTGTAGGCTGTCGCTTTGTCTTGTTGACCGTGTCCTTTGCTCTACAAAAGCTCAGTTTCAACAGGTCCCATTGATTGATTGTTTCTCTCAGTGTCTGTGCTACTGGTGTTATATTTAGAAGAAAGTGATCTCTGGTGCCAATATGTTCAAGACTACTTCTTACTTTCTCTTCTATCAGATTCAGAGTAACTGGATTTATGTTGAGGTCTTTGATCCACTTGGACTTAAGTTTTGTGCACGGTGACAGATATGTATCTATTTGCAGCCTTCTACACATTGACATCCAGTTATGCCAAGACCATTTGTTGAAGATGCTTTCTTTTTTCCATTGTACATTTTTGGCTTCTTTGTCAAAAATTATATGTTCATAGGTGTGTGGGTTAATGTCAAGATCTTCAATTCAATTCCATTGGTCCACATGTTGGTTTTTATGCCAGTACCAAGCTGTTTTTTAAAAGGTAGCTCTATAGTAGAACTTGAGGTCAGGGATTGTGATGCCTCCAGAGGTTGTTTTATTGTACAGGATTCTTTTGGCTATCCTGGGTTTTTTGTTTTTCCATATGAAGTTGAGTATTATTCTTCCTAGGTCTGTGCAGAATTTTGTTGGAAATTTGATGGGGATTGCATTGAACCTATAGATTGCTTTTGGTAAGAGCGCCATTTTTATTATGTTAATCCTGCCTATCCATGAGCATGGGAGATCTTTCCATTTTCTGACATCTTCTTCAATTTCTTTTTTCAGGGACTTAAAGTTCTTGCCATATAGGTCCTTCACATGCTTAGTTAGAGTAACCCCAAGGTATTTTATATCATTTGTGGCTATTGTAAAGGGTGATGTATCTCTGATTTCCCTCTCAGCCTGTTTGTCTATTGTATATATGAGGGCTACTGATTTTATTGAGTTGATCCTGAAGATGACTAGACTGCTATACAACTCCAGGGAGGCTACCTAGAAAACGGGACCCTAGGAAAGACACAGGGATCTCCCAATAACAGAGAAATTCATGAGATCTACATGAACAACCTGGATGACAGTGGGAGTAATGAAGGGCAAGGTTTGAGGGAAAGAAAGCTTAGGGAAGCAGGCGATCACAGCTGGATCAAGAACAGAAAGGGAGAACAAGGAATAACAGACCATGATAAATGATGACCACATGAGAACAGGAATAGGCAGAGTGCTGGAGAGGTTCCCAGAAATCCACAATGATACATCCTCTGTAGACTGCTGGCAATGGTCGAGAGAAAGCCTGATCTGACCTAGTCTGGTGGTCAGATGGCCAAACACCCTAATGGTCGTGCTAAATTCGCATCCAATAACTAATGGAAGTAGATGCAGAGATCCTTCCAATTGTCGAGAAAGAGGAGGGACTGTAAGAGCATGAATTGTTGAGACCAAGATTGGAAAAGCACAGGGACAAATTGCCAAATGAATGGAAGCACATAAATTATGAACCAAAGGCTTTGGAGCCCCCAGCTGGAGGAAGCCCTTTGGATAAGTGAGACAATTGAATAGCTTGAACTGTTTGGGAGGCATCCAGGCTGTGGGACCAGGACCTGTCCTTAGTGCATGAGCTGGCTGTTTGGAACCTTGGGCTTACACAGGGACACTTTGCTCAGTCTGGAAGGAGGGGACTGGACCTGCCTGTACTGAATCCACCAGGTTTAAATGAATCCCCAGGGGAGTCTTGGCCCTGGAGGAGATGGGAATGGAGGTGAGGGGCTGGGGGAAGGTGGGGGCAGGGATGGGAGGGGGGAGGACAGGGGAACCTATGGCTGATGTGTAAAATTAAAACACAAATATAATAAATAACAAAAAAATTCTTATTTTTCTTTAATTCTTTGATTTTTCAGTAGTACATTCATGTCCCTTAAACAGGAACATTTTCTCATATTTGTAGCCAAATTCATTTCATTGTATTTGTATAAGAGGGTTGTGAACCTCTAGTATATTTGTGTTTATTCAGCTTCATTTTTCAACATAACATGTGATACACCATGAAAAATGTTCCATGTACACAAGTATGAGTCTTTTGTTGCTATGTGGTAGAATGGTGCCTATGCACCTGATAGGTTCTTATGGTAAAGGAGCCTTTGGTTTCTTTACTCTTCTCTGGATTGTTTTATTTATTATTGTAGTGTCACTACTTCTTCTGATTCTAACACTTGCTTCTATATTTAGGATTTCTGATGCTGGATGCGAATTTACAATAGCTATTATCCAGTTTGTAGATTAATCATTCTGTCATAGAATGTAGATCTTTGTCTCTCCCTAGATTTTATCTTAAAGGTTTTTTTTTCTGATATAAATGTGGCTATTTTTTTCTCTTAATTAGGTATGATTTTTAAGAGTTTTGCATTTCCCATGCTTTTTCTTTCAACATCTATATGGCAATAAATTTAAGACAAGTCTTTCATAGAAAACAGATTGGACTTTAATGTTTGTGTTTATCTGCTCAGCCAATCTCATACCTGTTGATTATGGAGTTGAATCCGTTGCACTCATTACTCATTACTGAGTGAAAAAGTATTATTTGGTCCCTAAATGTTTTTGTTTTACAGATTTCTAAGTGCTTCTCCCTGCTTTCCTGTCTACCTTTGTGCTTTGATGCATTTTTGTATCAGTGGACTATGATTTCTTTGTTTCTGATTTTTTGTCACTGACATTTTTTTTCTACTCATTTCATGCTGCCCAAGGATAGGGACTATAAAGAGTGATTCTGTGGGGTGGTGGTGGTTCATGCCTTTAATCCCAGCACTTGGGAGGCAAAGGCAGGCAGATCTCTGTGAGTTTGAGGCCAGCCTGGGCTACAGATGAGTTTCAGGAAAGGCACAAAGCTACACAGAGAAACCCTGTCTCAGAAATCAAAACAAAACAAAATGTGATTTCATGGTTGGACAAATTTTCACCTTTGGTTTTTGTGCCTCCTCAGCCTCTTTACCCATACAGCTTGGTATTCTTTCTAATCATTTCTTAAATTCAGTCAAAACAGAAAGTACTCTCCAAGAAAGTCCCAACACTGCCAATAATAATAATAATAATAATAATAATAATAATAATAATAAAAATAAATTATAATTATACAAAACAAATAAAAAACCCAGAACTTGGTTTTCTCTCTAAGTAGAAATTGGACCTGGTGTAACTATGTGTATTCAAAATGGGGGTATGATTGAGGGAGTGCCACAAATTCAGTTACCACTTTCAATGTGACAAGATTCATATTCATCCAGGATATGGAACACTGTTAATCACTACTAAATTTTTCAAAGGCCTATGCTGGGACACTTGCTCAGCCTGGGTGAAGGGAGGAGGGGACTGGACCCACCTCATATGAATCTACCAGGCTGAGCTGAATCCCCAGGGAAGTCCTTGCCCTGGAGGAAGTGGGAATGGGGGGGGAGGGGCTGAAGGGAAGTGTGGTGGGGAGTGCAACAGGAGGGAGGACAGGGGAATCTGTGGCTGATAAGTAAAATTAAATTAATTATAAAATTTAAAATATTTCTCATCAAAGTTCCATATATGCCATTATGTAGAGTTAAGAAGGAACCGTTTCTTCCTACTTATCCATCAGGCTGCTGGCACCTTATCATGTACACATTCTATTTTTAAATTGTATTCATTTATTTTATGTGTATGTGTTTTGCTGCATGTGAGTAGATATACCATGTGTATGCCTCATGTCCAGAAAGGTCAGAAAAGAGTGTTCAATGTCCTGAAAGTAGAGGGCCAGATGGTTGTGGGTAGCCAAGTGTCTGCTGGGAATCAAACTAGGGACCCATACAAGAGCAACACATGTTCTTAATTGTTTGAGACATAGAGCTCCAGCTCTTTAGATTTTGATAAAGGTTATTGATTCTGAATTGTAAAATATACAAAATAAGCAATGAAGTATCATCTCAAATACCTTTTCTGCTAAAAATATATAAGAGACAAGTATTGAAATATAAACTAGCAATTTCAGAACCCAGGAGACAGAGTCAGGAGAAAAAATAATTTAATGTTATTCTCAGATATGCAGTTAGTTTGCTACCAGATTGAGTTATATGAGCCCTTGTCTCAACAGGAGGAAAATCAAGCCTGGTACTAGAAAAATAGCCAGCATCTCAGGGCTAGAGAGGCTTGGACCTTAGAAAGAATATACTACTGTCACTTTGCTAGACCAGGACAACTCCTTGTGATATTCTAACTCTTATCCTTATATATACAGGTAAGTGTAGCTATGAACCCTCATCAAAGAAGCCTTTCATTGCAGCAAATGGAGGCTATAACATAAAAACCAAAACTGGACATAATTCAGAGAAAACAGATCATGGTAGCCCAAATGGATACATCTGCTTCACAGTTCATATATCTATGACTTGGGGAATATCATGGAAGAGGGGATGACAAGACAAGAGACAAAATACCAGGAAGTCAGCTGTGCAACAGTCTCTCCTAAAAATGGCTGCATAGACAATACTAAAACAATGGCAATATCAATAAATATATAAACATGGATGAGGAAAACCAACCTCTAAGCAAGTAACTACAGGTGACTGATAACTGCTTGGAGAATTAAAATTATCCACTAAAAGCAATGAGCCCCTTTACTGATTGTCTAATCCAGAATGGTCTACCCTAAATCCATATAAATGCAAACAATAAAAATGGATTAATACTAAAATGCATTTCTGCATATACAGACAGACAGACGTACACACACACACACACACACACACACACACACACACACACACACCAATAATAATAAAAGAAAAGTAGGCTAACAACTTGTTAGGAAGTCATGGGAAGAGATGGAGGGAAAGGTGCTGTGAAGGGCTAGAGAGAGGAAAGTGATGTAATTCAATTTTAATTTAAAACATATTTTTAAAAAAAGAGAAGAGAAAATGGAAAGAAAGGTGTCCTAGATATATAGCTCACTGATAATTATAGGTGTTTAGCACATGTAAAACCAAGGATTTAATTTTTAGCCTCATAAAAGTATGTATGTATATATAAAGTTAGTTCTATTATCTCTCCATGAATGGCTGTCAAAGTTGCCCCTATGTTGAATCACAGACAGGACTCAACCTAAATCACGGACAGGATGTCAAATAACATTTTATAAGGTATTTTCTTTTCTCGTCTTATTTTTTAAAAAAGATTTCATTTATTCTTTTTGCTTTTTAATTACATTGGGTTAATAATTTGAGTAGTAAATATATCTATTTATAAAGTAGACATACACATACATAAGGACAACTTCCTGTTTCATTGGACATTTAGACTGTATGTTATAAGCTATTCTTTGATATAGCTAAATGTGAATTTTCTTATAAGAGATCATCTTATAGTTAGTGTTTAAGAACATTTTGGAAGGTGTCAGTCATTCTGAAAATGGTAGGTTATATTCTATAGGTAGATATTTTGTTGATTAAATGTATATTTACAGTATATGGTTACTTTTAGTTTCAACTTAATGAGAAAGTTTGTCAGTATTGATCTTTATAAAAGTCTAATGCTAAATTATTTCCTATTAAAAACTCTGAGTTGTGTATTAGTTGTTTTTCTATTGCTATGATAAATCACCTTAACCAAAAGCAACTTAAGAAAGACTTTATTATGGCTTACACTTCCAGAGGATTAGATGTCCATAATCGTAAAGGAAGGCATGGTAGCCAGATGAAGAAGCAGGTATAACATCAAAATCAATAGCAAAAAGGAAGTGGAGGAGGAATTAAAAATGGAATGAGTGTAAATCCTTTAAAGCCGGCTCCCAGTGACATATTTGTTCTATCAATTCTGTATCTCTTAAACCTACTAAAACTGTGTCCCCAACTAGTTCCAAGTCTTCACATATCTGAGCTTGTGGAGCACATTTTTCATGAAAACCAATGCAAGTTCTATCATATTAAATGATAATCCATTAAAAACTGCCAATTGTTTATTAAAATACAGGTACTTTGAATGTTTGCCTCAGAAGGAGGGAAAAAGAACAGGTCAAAGGAGACTGGCAAAGGCAGGAGCACAGCAAATGATTTCTGTTCATTTTTTTTTATATTTTGAAACATTATGAAATAATTTTTCTTCAGTAGATGAGAAGTCAATCTGTACTGAAATACAGCATAATTTGATGGTAATTGAATATATTTGTCTACCTTTTATATTAAATTCAGTAAAGAACTTTGCTGCTCCACAGTTCATGAGTTTCCACTGGTTTGACTGGCATTTCTGTACATTTTCCCACCATGATCTCAATGTCCCTTGCTCATAGAATCCCTCCTTTCTCTCATTGATTGGACTTTTGGAGCTTGGCCTATGTACCAATATCTGTGGAGTCACCCCCCCCCCCGCCCCATGTACTAGGTCCTCTGCATAGGCAAGACAGTTGTTTATCTTGAACTGTTTAGGGGGCCCCCAGACAATGGGATTAGTGTCCCTCCATGGTGCATGAGTGGACATTTTGGAGCCCAGTAACTATGGTGGGACACCTTGCACAGCCTTGGTACAGATGGGAGGGGCTTGGACCTGTATCAACTGAATGTACGAGGTTCCGCTGAGTCCTCATGGGAGACCTTTCCGTGGATGAGGTAGGAATAGAGGGGGGTTGGTTGTAGGGAAAGGCTGAGGGGTGGGAGCATGGAGGATAGGGGATCTGTAATTAGTATGTAAAATGAGTAGAAAATTTCTTAATAATGAAAATAAAAAAGTAAAAAGAACTTTGTTGTTTGCTTCATTTTACTTAACATATTGTCCATAGTTCAAAACAACAAGCTATATTTCAAATGACTTCAGTAATAAGCTGGTGAACTGATTCTCTGAGTAAACGCTTGAGTTTGATCCTCAATACCTACTTGATGAGAACAGAAAACTGACCCTTGAAAGTTGTCTTCTGACCTCCATGAACACGCAAGCAGGTACACCCTAAATAAATGTAACAAAAAAGTAAAAACCTAACATCAACTGTTCACATTGGATTTTGTTGTTTTTATATCACTTGGCTGTTAAAAAGAAAATGACTGACAAATGGTGATTTAAATAAATATAAGGTTTAATTTTAATTTTATTTTTGAGTCAGGATCTTTCTTTGTAAGGTAGGCCTTGAACTCCTAGACAACCACCTCCTATATACTGGGATTAAAGATGTGCGCCATCATACCCAAAAAGTATGAGTTTTTATTACTGTTGTGACAGGAGATCTAGAGGTATTGAGTACAACTAGATAAAATAACTTACCTTTTTTCAACCAAAGACAAAGGATTTTATCATTCTTACTCTGTCATTCCTAGTATTTGTGTTTCATTCAGATAATATTATATGACTTTTCCTTTGAAGACATGAAAAATACCTGCTCATAAAAAACAGACTATAGTTATTATTGTAACAAAGTCCTACTTGGTCAACCAATGAGTTATTTGGGGTTACTCACAAGAGTGTGAGTGAGGGGTTGGTTACAGGAGCATGGATGACTCAAAGGCAGTTTTAATCTCAGAAAACTCCTACTTAGCACGGGTGACTAATCATACGAGCTACTCCTTTGGATGTCTCTGAAGAACTTGTAGACAGTTTGACAAGTCGGTGAATCTCTTGTCTATCCAGCAATCCTTACTGCTTATATAACATTGGGTACAGAGGGATTTTGTGAGTCTTGAAAGTTTCAGTGACTTCCTGAGTCATAATGAGCCCCTCTCTTCAGGATGAAAACATTTCAATTTCAACAATATTACTACACAACAAAGAGCTGCAGGATGGCTGCATCATCTCCAGGTATGTTGTTTTATAAACAGGAGAAAGAATGTGATGCTTTACATCAACTTACTTTTTGTGAATGAATTTTTGCAAAGGTGACTTTCAAAATATAAATATTTAAGCTTCAGTACTATGTAATAAAATAAAATTTAAAAAGGAATTCTGAAACTATTTAAATTAACTAAATTGCTTACAGCAAATTACCATGTGCTCTTGATATTTGGAGGTAACTTCTTTTTTGGGATTACTATATTTGTATTATAGGAATTTTATAATAAAAAAGCATTGTATGGTCTGAAGGAAGGAAAGTTGATACAGAAAGGAATAGTTCTACAATATTACTTGCCTTTATTTTGTAGGCAAGCATGCAGATTTTCTAACGTAAGAATCAGAACGTCTGTTGTTTTTTAGGCTCAGGTAGTAGTACAGTAAAGGTTTAAAACTGGTAATGTCCTGGTTAATAGGTATTATTTATTGAGTACTGACCAAGTGATAGGAAGTGTCTATTTCATCAGGAGCCATCAAGACATACACGATCTCAATAGAATTCTAAACAAGGTGCACTGGTGAGAAAACCAAATACAGGTTATTGAAAAACTCCTACCAAGTAATACTACTAGGATATATAGCGAAAGGCCATAGTTATAATAAATAAGACAGACTGTTTCTTTATCAATTGTATTTTATTTATGATAAATCAGAAAGATTTCTGAATGAGCCTATATTGCAAGGAGATATAAATGTAGTGGAAACATCAAGATATACTATCTCCAGAGAGAAATACATATTGTTCTAAAAAGTCTTCTTAATTTCTACTGACTATAAAATTGAATTGAGAAACTTGATTATAAATCTAAATACCATTTAGCAATCAAAATGGAACTTATTCAACCTGTCACCTTGAGAATCTTATTTTTACCAAGTTCAAACAGTTCGTGAATAAACACAATTTTTCTCTCAAGCATATAAAGTGTTGAACCTTGATTGCTTGGTAAATTAGTCATGAAAGGTCATTTTATGAAAATGCTATCTTTAATCAATATGGATAAATCAGAAATAACATTAGGTAGTTTTACCACAAAATCACTTTAATTAATGAAAAGAACCACAAACTTTGAAGCATTATTTTTATTCACATTGTATATGCTTTAGCATTCATGCAAATGCTATCCAAAGTTATTCTACAAGCTTCATTATCATCTTGTGAGAATTCTTAGAAGTCAAGCCAAGGCTGACAATGAAAATGTTACTCTATGTAAAACTTGTTTGATTGATATTTGAATTAACAATGCTTATTTAAGCACTGGAAATAGGCATTATAAAAGTGAGCTAATGTGAATGTACAGAAATTAATAAAGCTGCAATTAAATGTTTCAAATTGTTATATAATTGTTGATGATGTGTGTCAATGACATTATTGTTTACAAAAAAGAGTTCATAAAAATACAGCAGAAAAAGTCGCACCATTTTTTTGAGCATCTTTTATACATAAGATTTTTATAATTCTGAGAATAGAACCACAGCTTCATTTTTGCTTACAGAATGTTTTTTATGGGACTAGAAATTTACTAAATTTGATACATATGGTTCAATATTCTTAAGGTAATTCTTATCATTTTCCTCCATTTTAGTGTACAGCAATGGCACTGAAATTTTTGAAAAGCAGAATCTCACCATAGATTCAGAGGCTCGAATTTACTGTTGAATTTAGTTTAAAATACTTGTTTTTAACTTTCTAGTTGTCTTTTAATTGTAATTATCTTTTTGTTACAAAGTTCTCTATAACGCATAATTGACTAAATTTGCTGGATAGAAAAAGCTACTCTTGAATTTGTGTACTTACTGTCTCTATTGAAACAGTGCTAGGATTAGAGGCAACTGCCCCTGCACCTAGTTTATTTTTTATTTAGGATAGAACCCAGGGCCTCGTGCATGGTAGGCAAATACTCTATGAACTGAATGAATCTCCATTGTTACTGGTTATTGTGGCAAGTTGGCAAAGTTAAGAGTTATGTGGGAAGATGGAATGCAAATTAAAAAGATGCCTACATTAGGTTGGCCTGTATGCAAGTCTTTGGAGGCATTTCCTTTAATGATGGTTGATGAGGAAAGGCCTAATCTGCGTTGGGTACTGGCATCCCTGGGAAGCTCATTGCAAGGTATATAAGAAAGCACACTGAGCAGGCCAAGGAGAGCAAACAAGTAAACAATGCTTTTCTTCCACAACACCTGTTCAGTGCTTGTCTCCTTCATGTTCCTTCAATTTCTGCCCTGGCTTCCCTCAAAAATGGACTATTATGTAGAAGTGAAAGCCAAACCCTTTCCTTCCCAAGTTCCTTTTGATTGTGGCCTTTATCACAGCACTAGAAACCAAACTAGTACATCCAAGCTAAAAGAATATTTTCCAATTGATATAGAAGTTTAGCTTATGGTTTATTCATTTCTTCATTCTTTCACCATCCATTCATTCATTTTCATTTTCTTTTAACATTGTTTTCCATGTCTAGTCCTCCTTCCATAGTGACCATCCTAATGAATCAATTTTGTAAGCTTCCTATATGTTCTTGCACAATGAATATCAAATTCACATGAATGTAGTTGTAATTTATAAAAGTTGCATTATTTTATAGATTTCTTTCTTTTCTGATATTTTACAAATTCACAAAATGCTTTCCAGTCACTCATGATACAATATTTCTATGCAATTGTTTGTAACTTATGACAGCACAGAAGACAAGAAATCTCTTCTGTTATTAGTGTGATCAAACTTTTCTAAAGTAGTCAATTCAGGTGTGCAAAATAGAATGTGCAGGAAAGTAAACATGAAAGTTTTAGAGAGCATATAGTTGAGTGTGCATTTATAGATGGCTGAAACTAATAATGTGAACTTGTATAGTAGATAGCAATGATACATGGTATATCTGAAAACTATCAAGAGAAGGGTGCTTGAATAACTTAAATCCCTAGAGCTTTGAGTTAAGACAACATATTCTTTTTGCTAGTAGCTACTATCCATTTGAAAATCAGTTCCTGTCTTAATATTCACTGAAAAAGTTTGTGTACCTGATATGGAAGTTCTCAAGGGACTATGAAATCCTACATTACTATT